>NC_135644.1:1805000-2055000 GCF_053574225.1 Canis aureus
ACCTGAGTGAATCTCCTTAGCCCTCCTGACGGGAGGGTTCTGTCCAGGATTCATCCAGTCACAGTCAACGTGGGTTGGAATGTCTTTCTAAATCATGAATCCTGAGGAAGAACTAGCGCTCAAGCGGGCAGCACATATATCAAAATAATGGGAACAACGCTGAGGAAGAACCAGAGTTACAGACAGTTGGCCTCATTGGACTACTCGGATCACCTGAGGTCTCTGCTAGGGTCCACTTAAAACCTTCAAGCGTAGGGACGTTAACCCCATTATGTCACTATTTATCCAGTCCAGCATAACATTCACACCCTTTGCTGACCTCTTCTTTCCTCTGATACTACCCAACGCTCCAATGCTCTTGTCTTTCTGAATGCTTTCCTTTATGCACTCCGGAATTCGCCTTTCTTGTTTTGTTTTGTTTTGTTTTGTTTTGTTTTGTTTTTAATCAGTTTACGTAACAACAAATATTATTTGTGGTAGAAGGCATTAATGAGCATGGATCTAATTCTTTGTTGTTGTTTCACCGAGCAAAATTGTTGCACAACTGTAAAATGGGACAGAAGGGAATGGGAAGTTTCGGTATTAGCAATATAAATCGACTATTTGTCCTCTTTTCAAGTTCGTGCCCAAAAATTACATGGGGATCTATTATCAAAAAGTATATTTCAATGATCTGTTAGCTGCTTCAATTGTTTTGAAAGCAAAGAATTAGAAATGCCTTATCTTTCAAATGAATTTGTTTTTGAGCCGTTAAAGACGTTCACTTTCTTATCATCGATACAACTTTTCCTTTAGTTTGGTGTCCCAGGGACTTTCACACCATGAGGGGAGGAACACCAGATTGGATGTGAGATATGATTTTGTTTTCTAAAATGAGAGAGGTATGGTTACAAAAGGAAAGTGGGGGAGGAAAAACAAGCATGGAGTTTTAACTGAAGGTCTCAGGCCAGTTAATATTAGGAAACAGTAAGTATGGGAGTTGAGTAGGTGGACATTGAATCTCTTAAAATTCTAAGCCTGTGAACTTTGCAAAGTCTTTGTGGACTTCAAGAGTGTATATATTAGTTTGAAGATTGTTGATCCACTGCCCCATAAAGTCCCACCCTTAAGTCGGATGACTTTAGCAAATACTGAGTGACATATTCTCTTCTTTTTTTTTTAATATCAATAGTGCATCAAAATATAGTCCACAGTCTATATCCATTAACTTTACTTTCTTACCTCCTATTTATTTCTCAATCATACAATAAGTATAAATAGTAATTCATCCACATAACTCCACTGAACTAGCCCATGTAAGAGTCAGACAATTTCCTAATTTATAAATCCATCTGCTTCTTTTACTGCTCAAATGGCGGGATTTATTTGAAATATTTGACCTTGGTGACCACTCCATTTTTCTTGAAATTCACTACTCTCTGAGGCTGCTGCTTTATTCCTGCTTTTCCAGTCTGTTTTCCAAGACCCTGTTATATTGTTGGTCCTAAAATATTATTCAGCAATGCTTCTGTTCTTTCTCTCCTCGTTGAACAACTCCACCTGGATGGTCTAGGCCACCCCTCTGACCCCTCCTACATCATAACTTCTGTATCCCCAGCTCAATGTTTTCCACCACATGCATGCGTTTTACAGCCAGTGCTTGTCAGACAGCTTCGCTTTGCTATCTGCTACACTGTCTCGAAATGGTAAAACCTGAACTCATTGTCTTTCCAGCCAAACTTGTACTTCTTCCTGGAGTCTCAAATTTTTTTTTTTTTTTTTTTTTTTGGAGTCTCAAATTTTAATGAACGTCACCACTAAGCCTTCTACAGGTATAGGAAACCCAGAGTCCTTCTCGGTTCTTCACACTTCACTTCCATGAGTGAACAAGTCTTATTGACCAAATCTCTTACACACATATCTTCTCAATTCACATCTGTTCATTGATCCTTTTAACAAATATTTACTATACACGTATTATGTTCCAGGTACTATTCTAATCATAATGAGCAGAATGTAGAGCCAGACCTATTCCTTGTATTTTTAGATATGTGTGTGTGCATATACACATACATATGTATATATGTGTACATATCCTCCACTTTAGATTTGTAACATAAAATTTCTTCATACTAAATTTCTAAAAGATTATTTGCCAAAAAACAAATCATAAAGCAGATCAATGAAATCAGGAGCTGATTCTTTGAAAAAATTAATGAAATTGATAAACCCCTAGCCAGACTTATCAAAAGAGAAAGGACCCAAATAAATAAAATCACAAATGAGAGGGGAGAAATCACAACCAACACCAGAGATATAAAAAAATTATAAGAGAATATTATGAAAAATCATATATCAACAAATTATACAATCTAGAAGAAATGGACAAATTCCTAGAAATGTAAAAACCATCAAACCAAAATAGGAAGAAATAGAAAATTTAAGTAGATTGATAACCAGCAAAGAAATTGAATCAGTTATCATAAGTCTCCCAACAAACAAAAGTCCAGGACCACATAATTTCATAGAAGAATTCTACCAAACATTTAAAGAGTAAATACCTATTCTTCTCAAACTATTCCAAAAAATAGAAATGGAGGAGAAACTTCCAAATTCATTCTGTGAGGCCAACATCACTGTAACTAACACCAAAGCCAAAGATTCCACTAAAAAAGAGAATCACAGGCCAATATCCGTGATGAACATGGATACAAAAATTTTCAAATACCAGCAAATCAAACCCAATAGTACATTAAAAGAATCATTCAACATGATCAAGTGAGATTTATTTCTAGGCTGCAAGGGTGGTTAAATATTTGCCAATCAATCAAAGTGATACACCACACTAATAAAAGACTGGACAAGAACCATATGATCCTTTTAATAGATGCATAAAAAGCATTTGACGAAGTACAACATCCATTCAGGATAAAAGCCCTCAACAAAGAAGGGTTGGAGGGAACATACCTCAACATAATAACCACCATACATTTAAAAATACCCACAGTTAATATCATCCTCAATGGGGAAAAACAGAACTTTTCTTCTATGGTCAGGAATAAGATAGGAATGTTCACTCTCACCACTGTTACTTAACATGGAACTGGAAGTCCTTAGCCTCAGCAATCAGACAACAAAAAAGAAATAAAAGGCATCCAAACTGGCGAGGAAGAAGTCAAACTTTCACTATTTGCAGGTGACGTGATTCTCTATAAAGAAAATTCGAGGGATCCCTGGGTGGCGCAGCGGTTTAGCGCCTGCCTTTGGACCAGGGCGCGATCCTGGAGACCTGGGATCAAGTCCCACGTCGGGCTCCCGGTGCATGGAGCCTGCTTCTCCCTCTGCCTATGTCTCTGCCTCTCTCTCCCTCTGTGTTACTATCATAAATAAATAAAAAATAAATAAAATCTTTAAAAAAAAGAAAATCCGAAAGAATCAGAGAAAGTCAATCATCATATGGTTTCACTTATGGAATATAAGAAATAGTGAAAGGGATTATAAGGGGAAGGAGGGGAACTGAGTGGGGAAAATGAGAGAGGGAGACAGACCATGAGAGTCTCCTAACTCCGGGAAAACCCTAGAGACTCCACTAAAAAGTTGCTAGAACTGATACAGGAATTCAGTAAAGTCACAAGATCCAAAATCGATATACAGAAACCTGTTGCATTTCTGTACACCAAAAATGAAGCAGGCGAAAAATCAAGGAATCAATCCCATTTACGACTGCACTAAAACCATAAAATACCTAGGAATAAACCTAACCAAAGAGGTAAAAGTTCTGTACTCTGAAAGCTATAAAACATGAAAGAAATTGAGGATGACACTAGGAAATGGAAAGATATTCCGTGCCCATTAATTAGAAGAACAAATATTGTTAAAATCTCTATATCATCCAAAACAATCTACACATTTAGGGCAATCCCTATCAAAATACCATCAGCATTTTTCGCAGAGCTAGAACAAACAGTCCTAAAATTTGTATAGAACCACAAAAGACCTTGAATACCCAAAACAACCTTGGAAGAAAAAAGCAAAGCTAGACACATTGCAATTCGAGACTTCAAGCTGTATTACAAAAGGATCAAGACAGTGTGGTACTGACCCAAAAACAGACACATAGATCAATGGAACAGAATAGAGAACCCAGAAACGGACCCGCAATTATATGGGCAATTAATTGTCAACAAAGCAGGAAAGAATATCCGATGGAAAAAGAGTGTTTTCAACAAATAATACTGGGGAAACTGGAGAGCAACATGCCAAAGAGTGAAACCAGCCCGCCTTCTTACACCACACACAAAATAAATTCAAAATGGATGAAAGACCTAAGTGTGAGACAGGAAACCATCCAAATCCTAGAGGACAACCCAGGCAGTAACCTCTTTAACGTCAGTGTAGCAACTTCTCACTAGACATGTCTCCTGAGGCAAGGGGAGCAAGAGCAACAATAAACTACTGGGACTTCATCAAGATAAACACTTCTGCAAGGGGAAAGAAACAGTCAACAGAACTAAAAGGCAACCTATGGAATGAGGGGAGATATTTGCAAATGAAATATCTGATAAAGGAATAGTATCCAAAATATAAAAAGAACTTATAAAACTCCATAACCATAAAACACATAACCCAGTTAAAAAAAAGGGGGGGCCAAAGATGTGAATAGACATTTTTCCAAAGAAGAATCCGGATGGTGAACAGACACATGAAAAAATGGTCAATGTCACTCATCACCAGGGAAATGCAAATCAGAACCACAGTGAGATATCCCCTCGCACCTGTCGGAATGGCTATAATTACCAACACCGGAAATAGCAGATGGTGTGGAGGATGTGGAGAAAAGAGAACTGTCCTACACTGGTTGGGGAAGGCAAACTGACGCAGCCATTCCAGAAAATAGTATGGAGTTTCCTCAAAAAGTTAAAAATAGAGCCACCCTCCAATCCAGCAATTGCCTTACTGAGTGTTTACTGATTTGAAGGGATTCAGTCGCCACGATGTTTGTAGCAGCACTATCAGCAATAGTCAAATTATAGAAAGAGCCCAAATGTCTATCAACAGACGAATGGATAAAGGAGACGTGATATAGATGCATATATATATACACACACACATATATATGCTTTATATATATAGTAAATATATATATATTTATATTTTATTATATATATAATAAAATATATATTTTATTTTTATAAAAAATAATTTATTTTTATAAAATATAATTATATATATATATTTTTTTTCTCAGCCATAAAAAGAAAATGAAATCTTGCCATTTGCCACCATGCGGATGGAGCCAGGGTGTATTATGCAAGTGAAATAAGTCAGTCAGAGAAAGACAAATACCACATGATTTCACTCACATGTGGAATTTAAGAAACAAAACAGATGAATATGGAGGGAACAAAAGAGAGGCGAACTGAGAAACAGACTCTTACGGAGGGAGAACAAAGTGATGGTTACTGGAGGGGAGGTGGGCGGGGGGCTAGATGGGTGACGGGGACCGAGGCGGGCACTGTGGGAGCACCGGGTGCTGTAGGTAAGTGATGAGTCCCTAAATCTACCCCTAAAGCCACCATATCGCTATGTGGTAACCAACTGGAATTTAGGTAAACACTAGGGGAAAAAAAAAAAAAACTATTTTTGCCAAAAAACGTTAACAACTTTATTAAGCAAAAAGATAAAATTTGGGCATCCTAAGGAAAACAGGAGTCATATTCACGAATGTTCACCTTTCTGGCCTGTGAAGCCCTCACCCGCCGCACGTTTTCACTGTTTAGTAGAAGGTGAAGCTGATGTCCTCATGAGCCAAGGTCGCGCCCACACAAGGCCAAAGCCTCTGATGCTGCGCTGGGCCGTCAGAGAGGGAGAAATAAGTTAAAAGAATCTAATTTATGAATTACCCAACGCGTTGTCTTAACAAGAAAGCTGAGGCGTCCACACGGCCTGAGCTGGGCCGTCATTGCTCCTATTTTCCTCCAAGGCCAGTTCATGACCCAGATACCTGGAGGGGGAGGCCCTATACTCTGGGTCTTCCTGTGGGCCCAGCATCCTCATGACTCGGTGGAGAGGAAGGCCAGAGACCGAGACCCCAGATCAGGGAGGAAACAGCCCCACTGCGGAGGCTCCCCCTGATGGTTTTCTCCTTCTGTCCCCTCCAGAGCTCGGGGACTCCGGCAGCTGCTGACCGTGAGCAGGTCCTACAGGGAGCCTTTGGGGGGACAGCGGCTGCGTAAGGCCCCGGAGCTCCCAGGATGGAACCTGGGGGGCCCGGCCTCCTCCTGGGGGAGGTCAGAGGGCGCAGGGCCAGCGGGACCTAACCTGCCAACACCACCCAGTCCACGGGGCCGGCCTGACACCTAGTGGAGGGACCTGCGACCCGGGCTGCCGGGCTCCCCGGAGGCTCCGCGACCCCTGCAGGCTCCGAGGCCCCGAGAAGCCGCAGCCCGGGGTGGGGGCCCCGAGCAGGGGGGTCTCCCGAGAGCCTCCGAGGCCCTTAGGGACACTTGCGCGAACTGTGAAAGTGAAATTGCTCAGACCTAAGCCCCGGAGTTTGTTCTGATTCGGCTCCAAGGTTTTTGGTTTGTTTTTTTTGTTTTACGCACCAAACACGTTTTAGACTTTTATTTGCGTATCTCGAGACTGTGTGTTCCTGTAATAGAAATCATACGAAGGAAGCCACGGCCCCGACTGCCTGCCTGGTGCAGCCGCCCCGGGAGGGGTGCGGGGGGGCAGCTGGGTGTCGTCATCCCTCCTAGGACCCGGGGGGGGGAAGCTGGGTGTCGTCATCCCTCCTAGGACCTGGGGGGGGGCAGTTGGGTGTCGTCATCCCTCCTAGGACCTGGGGGGGGGGGAAGCTGGATGTCGTCATCCCTCCTAGGACCTGGGGGGGGGCAGTTGGGTGTCGTCATCCCTCCTAGGACCTGGGGGGTGGGGGGAAGAAGCTGGATGTCGTCATCCCTCCTAGGACCTGGGGTGGGGGGGGAAGCTGGGTGTCCGTCCGTCATCCCTCTTAGGACCCGGGGGCGGGGGGGGCAGCTGGATGTCGTCATCCCTCCTAGGACCCGGGGGGGGGGGGCAGCTGGGTGTCGTCATCCCTCCTAGGACCTGGGGGGGGGGGAAGCTGGGTGTCGTCATCCCTCCTAGGACCTGGGGGGGGGCAGTTGGGTGTCGTCATCCCTCCTAGGACCTGGGGGGTGGGGGGAAGAAGCTGGATGTCGTCATCCCTCCTAGGACCTGGGGTGGGGGGGGAAGCTGGGTGTCCGTCCGTCATCCCTCTTAGGACCCGGGGGCGGGGGGGGCAGCTGGATGTCGTCATCCCTCCTAGGACCCGGGGGGGGGGGCAGCTGGGTGTCGTCATCCCTCCTAGGACCTGGGGGGGGGGAAGCTGGGTGTCGTCATCCCTCCTAGGACCTGGGGGGGGGGCAGTTGGGTGTCGTCATCCCTCCTAGGACCCGGGGGGGGGGAAGCTGGGTGTCGTCATCCCTCCTAGGACCCGGGGGGGGGGGAAGCTGGGTGTCGTCATCCCTCCTAGGACCCGGGGGGGGGGGGGGGGGAAGCTGGATGTCGTCATCCCTCCTAGGACCCGGGGGGGGGGGGGGGCAGCTGGGTGTCGTCATCCCTCCTAGGACCCGGGGGGGGGGGGAAGCTGGGTGTCGTCATCCCTCCTAGGACCCGGGGGGGGGGAAGCTGGATGTCGTCATCCCTCCTAGGACCCGGGGGGGGGGGGCAGCTGGGTGTCGTCATCCCTCCTAGGACCCGGGGGGGGGGTGGCAGCTGGGTGTCGTCATCCCTCCTAGGACCCGGGGGGGGGGGGGGGCAGCTGGGTGTCGTCATCCCTCCTAGGACCCGGGGGGGGGGAAGCTGGGTGTCGTCATCCCTCCTAGGACCCGGGGGGGGGGGGGGGGAAGCTGGATGTCGTCATCCCTCCTAGGACCCGGGGGGGGGGGGCAGCTGGGTGTCGTCATCCCTCCTAGGACCCGGGGGGGGGGCAGTTGGGTGTCGTCATCCCTCCTAGGACCCGGGGGGGGGGGGAAGCTGGGTGTCGTCATCCCTCCTAGGACCCGGGGGGGGGAAGCTGGGTGTCGTCATCCCTCCTAGGACCCGGGGGGGGGGAAGCTGGATGTCGTCATCCCTCCTAGGACCCGGGGGGGGGGGACAGCTGGGTGTCGTCATCCCTCCTAGGACCTGGGGGGGGGGGGCAGTTGGGTGTCGTCATCCCTCCTAGGACCCGGAGGGGGGGGGGCAGCTGGGTGTCGTCATCCCTCCTAGGACCTGGGGGGGGGGGCAGTTGGGTGTCGTCATCCCTCCTAGGACCCGGGGGGGGGGGCAGCTGGGTGTCGTCATCCCTCCTAGGACCCGGGGGGGGGGTGGCAGCTGGGTGTCGTCATCCCTCCTAGGACCCGGGGGGGGGGGGCAGCTGGGTGTCGTCATCCCTCCTAGGACCCGGGGGGGGGGCAGTTGGGTGTCGTCATCCCTCCTAGGACCCGGGGGGGGGGGAAGCTGGGTGTCGTCATCCCTCCTAGGACCCGGGGGGGGAGAAGCTGGGTGTCGTCATCCCTCCTAGGACCCGGGGGGGGGGGGGGGGAAGCTGGATGTCGTCATCCCTCCTAGGACCCGGGGGGGGGGGCAGCTGGGTGTCGTCATCCCTCCTAGGACCCGGGGGGGGGGAAGCTGGATGTCGTCATCCCTCCTAGGACCCGGGGGGGGGGGGCAGCTGGGTGTCGTCATCCCTCCTAGGACCCGGGGGGGGGGTGGCAGCTGGGTGTCGTCATCCCTCCTAGGACCCGGGGGGGGGGGGGGGGCAGCTGGGTGTCGTCATCCCTCCTAGGACCCGGGGGGGGGGGAAGCTGGGTGTCGTCATCCCTCCTAGGACCCGGGGGGGGGGGGGGGAAGCTGGATGTCGTCATCCCTCCTAGGACCCGGGGGGGGGGGGGCAGCTGGGTGTCGTCATCCCTCCTAGGACCCGGGGGGGGGGGCAGTTGGGTGTCGTCATCCCTCCTAGGACCCGGGGGGGGGGGGGAAGCTGGGTGTCGTCATCCCTCCTAGGACCCGGGGGGGGGAAGCTGGGTGTCGTCATCCCTCCTAGGACCCGGGGGGGGGGAAGCTGGATGTCGTCATCCCTCCTAGGACCCGGGGGGGGGGGGACAGCTGGGTGTCGTCATCCCTCCTAGGACCTGGGGGGGGGGGGCAGTTGGGTGTCGTCATCCCTCCTAGGACCCGGAGGGGGGGGCAGCTGGGTGTCGTCATCCCTCCTAGGACCTGGGGGGGGGGGCAGTTGGGTGTCGTCATCCCTCCTAGGACCCGGGGGGGGGGGGCAGCTGGGTGTCGTCATCCCTCCTAGGACCCGGGGGGGGGGTGGCAGCTGGGTGTCGTCATCCCTCCTAGGACCCGGGGGGGGGGGGCAGCTGGGTGTCGTCATCCCTCCTAGGACCCGGGGGGGGGGCAGTTGGGTGTCGTCATCCCTCCTAGGACCCGGGGGGGGGGAAGCTGGGTGTCGTCATCCCTCCTAGGACCCGGGGGGGGAGAAGCTGGGTGTCGTCATCCCTCCTAGGACCCGGGGGGGGGGGGGAAGCTGGATGTCGTCATCCCTCCTAGGACCCGGGGGGGGGGGGCAGCTGGGTGTCGTCATCCCTCCTAGGACCCGGGGGGGGGGAAGCTGGGTGTCGTCATCCCTCCTAGGACCCGGGGGGGGGGGAAGCTGGATGTCGTCATCCCTCCTAGGACCCGGGGGGGGGGCAGCTGGGTGTCGTCATCCCTCCTAGGACCCGGGGGGGGGGGCAGCTGGGTGTCGTCATCCCTCCCAGGCCCGGGGGGGGCAGCTGGGTGTCGGTCATCACCCCCAGGCCCCGGGGGGGGGAGGGGGAGGCAGCTTGGTGTCGTCATCCCTCCCAGCCCCGGGTGGGGGGGGGGGGCAGCTGGGTGTCGTCATCCCTCCTAGGACCCGGGAGGGGGGGGCAGCTGGGTGTCGTCATCCCTCCTAGGACCCGGGAGGGGGGGCAGCTGGGTGTGGTCATCCCGCCCAGGCCCGGGGGCGGGGGGGTGGAGGGCGATGGGGTCCTTGGGGCCGCTGGAGTAAGGGAAAGGCCAGAGGGTGGGAAACCCCAGGGGCAGGTCCGAGGGCGTCAGTACCTGGACGGGTCCCACTTGGCCGCAGGTGCCCCAGCTCCCCCCCCCCCCACGCAGTCGTGGCCCCCCGGGGTCTCTAAGGCCTGGCTGGAAGGGTCTGCCGGTGCGCTTCCCGGGTTTAGTGACCGTCCGGCTTGCAGACACCTGCCCAGTCGTGGTCACCAGGAGCGCCCGCAGCAGAGGGAGCAGAGGGCCCGAGGGATGGGCGGCTCAGCTGCTGGCAGCCTGCACCTGTCTTAGGAAACAGGTGCCTGGGGCGGGAGGGGGCGGGCCTGGTGGGGGAGCCTCCGCCTTTGGCCCAGGGCGTGACCCCGGGGTTCCAGGACCGAGTCCCACGTCGAGGTCCCTGCATGGAGCCTGCTTCTCCCTCTGCCTGGGTCTCTACCTCTCTCTGTGTCTCTCTCTCTCTCCCTGTCTCTCTTTCTCTGTGTCTCATGAATAAATAAGTAAATCTTAAAAAAAAAAAAAGAGAGAGAGAGAGAGACAAATGCCCAACGGCCACCAAAAGAGACTCACTGACGCCAATTCAAGCAAGAAGATTTAGTGTAGTGACTCTTAAAAGAGAAACTGAGGCAGGTGACCTGAACCCGGCAGCACCAAGCCGGGGAGCTGGGGGCCTCTACTCCGGGCGCCAGGAGGACAGGCGCTCCGAGGGCACAGAAGCAAGGACTGTGAGTGGCTATAGCTGGGCCAACCCTATTGGGCAAAGCCTTGTTGGCTCCGATGGGCTCCTCGGAAGCCTCCTTTTCTCCGAGCTGAGGGCACGGCCTCCGCCTGAGGTTCTGGTTGGTGTCTGGCCTTGTTGTCCAACTACTGTGACCTGAGTGGGCGGGGAGTGACAAGAACCTGGAAGAAGGGCCCCTAATGGGGGTGGCCCTCTGTGATGCTGGGGCTGGAGAGTAGGAGACTCGCCGTAGCTCTGAA
Organism: Canis aureus; assembly: GCF_053574225.1. Taxonomy (NCBI): domain Eukaryota; kingdom Metazoa; phylum Chordata; class Mammalia; order Carnivora; family Canidae; genus Canis; species Canis aureus. Next base: position 1,816,032 of record NC_135644.1, read on the forward strand.
GACTTGGCAGCAGGATTGCCCCGGGCCCTCCCCTCGTTCCCTGCCGTCGGTGTGACCGTGCAGCACCCTGCAGATCTGCTTATTACTATCCTCTCCAGAAACTTCCCTCTGAGTATAAGCTCAGTTTCTAAAAAGGGGAAGAAGCCTGGACCACCTTCATGAGCCAGGCCAGTGTCCGCTCTGCCCAACAGCTGTAAATAAGGGTGCGGTGACCTACGCTCCCTCCATTCACTGGACACGCCGGCAGGAGAGTCACTGCGGGGTAGACACGGATGTGCAGTAAAGCCCTCGCTTCTTCTTTTTGCCTTACTTCTGCTAATACTGCCTAGAGATACCCAGAACTGCACGGTGGAGTTCTAGACCTAGTGGAGGAAACAACTTTGGAGACCAAAAGATGGGATAGTATCCACGGGACTATTCGCTCCAGGGCATCATCCCACATTGGGATTTTCCACATGGCTTAGGTCGAAGCACCATGGGGTTTTTTTTTTGCTGACTATGAACACATGCACACACACAACATTTTCATTCATTTTGTTTAGAAATGTAATATTTTTCTATCTTTTAATATTCTTATGGCTTTACTCTGAGAATGTCAGGTGTTGTCATTTGTTACAAAGGTAATTTCCAATAATATATGCATATTATAGATGAGATGAATTCAGTTCCTACTATGCAGTAAAGAATGGTGCCAAGATGACATCAGAAAAATTACCATCTGGAGGGTAAAGAGAAGAAACAGGCTGAATGTATTTTCCAAGTCAATAATGAAACAATTAAGACAAAACAACATACTTTTAAAATATTAATTTTTTTCATTTACATGGACCCTGTGAAATATTTAGCCTGGTGATATTACAGCCCACGAGGTCCACAAGAAATATTTTCCAATGAGTAAGATATTTATATTTACACATCAAATATTCAAAAGTTTTGTGTATGTTTACAGAACTCTCAAAATACTTTCATGTTGATTTTCTTTTAGTACGACAACTAAGGTAGTATTCCCATTCTCCTATTTATAGGAAAGATTCGTGAGCGCTACTGAAAATTGTATAAAAGATCTCATATTAGACATAGGTTCCATCAGCAGGTGAATAGTGAGAGGCAACTAGTTCAAATAAGCTTTAAAACAACATTAGTCTGCGTAATTACGGACTCTAAGAAAGGCAAAATGTCCCTCAGAGGATATTTAGGATAATCTTTCATTTCTGCAAGCCAACCTGCAGCGCTCGTCGAATATGCCAATTCAGCATGCCTTCAAGCGTCTTCTGTGATGAGAATCTTCCAACATCACCAAAGAGGCTTTCATTCTTGGACAGCGGAACTCGCCCAAATGTTCCTTCTTAATTGAGTCAGTGCGCCTAATGCATCAAGCCCCCTTGGATGGTGGAGATCAAAGTGATACCTTTTCACACGCGTGCCTTTTAGAAGTATTCCTTCTTAGTGTTCCAAGACCCTCTCCTAAGATGTGGTGCCTGCAGGCTTCCAGATGCAGCTAGTAACTGAAACTAAAGCAGCTAACGCTTTTGACCCCCTTACAGCATAAAGATTAAGTAAATGCAAAACGGTGCAAGAAAATCTGGAACACGGGTCTGCACTATTTGCAGAGAACTACACTAGAGGAGCCGGGGGGGACGTACCTCGTAGACTATACTGCTGACCAAGGACCTGGTCGATGGCTCTAACTCTGACTGCACGAGCTGCAGCAACAGCAGGGAGAACAAAACGACCTCAAAAACAGCTGCGTCGGAAGACCAGAAACAAGGAAAGCGCACCAGATACGGTATGAGTGGCATTGCCGTAGAGTTTCTTCCTTTAACATCAAGGTTCTTTGACGCCACGGGGAACAGACTTAGAAAGGAGCGTGGACCACACTGGCCTACAGTGATAACAGGAGGATTCTAACAAATCCAAGCAGATACCGAGGCAAAACAAGATGACTCCATTTGTTCCCTGCTTGAGGCAAATACTAAGACTCTAAGAAATTACCACCTTTACTCATCAAGGATGAATAAAAAGAAGAGGGCAACTTAGAAAAGATTCTGTAAGAACAGTAAAAAAAAATAAAAATAAAAAAGGCACACTTTTCAAGAGGTGGACAAAGGACACGCTTTTAAGAAAGACACTTAAACCTGGAGAGAGAAATGGACATCCACATCCATGAGGCCCAAAAGACCTCAAATAGTTTGAATCAGATAGGGTTAACCTGAGGCACATTATAATTAAATTTTTACAGTTTTGAAAAGTCAAAGAATTTTAAGAGCAGTAAGAGAAAAGATAGAAGCTGTATACAAGAAAAACTCCCATAAAACTAGTGGATTTCTCAACAGAAAGTTTTCAGACCAGGAGAGAATGGGATGACATATTCAAAATACTGGAAGAAAATAGCTGTCAACCAAGATTTCCAAACCTGGTAAAGCTGTCCTTCAGAAGCAGGGATAAAGACTTGCTCGAACAAACAAAAACTGAGGGAATTCATTACCACCAGACTGCCTTATGGAAAATGCTAAAGAGGGTTCTTCCTTACAGGAATGCTGAAGACAGTTCTTTGAGTGGAAGTAAAAGAATTCTAATTGACATCATAAAAACTCAAAAAAGTAGCATAAATCTCACCAATCATAGTAAATATACAGTCATAGCAATATGGTACCATATTGCATATTACCATAGCAATATGGCAGTAGTGATGCATAATTCATTTACAATTCTATTTTAAAAAGAAAACAAACCATAACTACAATAATCTGTTATTAGTTACACAATAAAAACATGTCGATTGTAATAGCAAAAACCTAAAATCTGTGGGGGAGGAGAGGTAAAACTATAGTTTACAGATTCTATTGAAGTTAAATTGCTACAGTTTAAAAATAAGGTGCTATAAGTTGAGATATGCTCTGTAAGCCTTATCAACCACAAGGAAAAAATTCTGTAGTAATTATACAAAAGAACACGATAAAGAAGTCACAGTATGCTAATACCAAAAGACATCAAAACACACCAAAAAAGACAGCAGAAACATGGAAAAAAAGATCTACCAAACAAACAGAAAACGATTAACAAAATGGTAATAGTAAATTCCTACCTATCAATAATTAAAGACAAACTAATTAAATTCTCTAGTTAGAGGATAATAGAATGGCTGAATGGATAAAAAGAAAATACAAGGGCAGCCCCGGTGGCTCAGCGGTTTAGCGCTGCTTTCACCTGGGGTGTGATCCTGGAGACCTGGGATCGAGTCCCACGTCGGGCTCCCTGTGTGGAGCCTGCTTCTCTCTCTCTGTCTCTCATGAATAAATAAATAAAATCTTTAAAAAAAAAAAAAAAAAGAAAATACAACAAGATACTGCCTTTACGAAACTCACTTTAGGTGTGGGTGGCTCAGTCAGTTAGGCATCTGACTCGATCTCAGCTCAGGTCTTGATGTCAGGGTCATGAGTTCAAGCCCAGCATTTATTAAAAATATATATATATATATATGTATATATATATACTCACTTTAGCCTTAAAGACATATAGACTGAAAGTGAAGGATGGAAAAAGACACTTCAGAAAAATGGTAATTTTTTTAAAAAGCAATGGAAGCTAGGTTTATAGCAGATAAAATAGACTTCAATCTAAAAATGGTAAAAAAAACAAAACCAAAACCAAGTCACTATATAATGATAAATGGGTAAATATATCAAAAAGATAAAACAGTTCAAAATATGCACCCAACATCAGAGCACCTAGAAATATAAATAAAAAATTAACAGAGCTAGGGATGCCTGGGTGGCTCAGTAGTTGAGCTTCTGCCTTCAGCTCAGGGCGTGACCCCGGGGCCCTGGAATCGAGTCCCACATCGGGCTCCCTGCAGGGAGCCTGCTTCTCCCTCTGCCTGTGTCTCTGCCTCTCTCTGTGTCTCTCTTGAATAAATAATAAAATCTTTTTTAAAAAATTAACAGAACTAAAAGGAGAAATAAATAATAATACAATATAGGTGAGGATTTTGTATCCCATGCTCAACAATAGATAGTTCATCCAGAGAATCAATAAGGAAATAGTGGATTTGAACAACACCATAGACCAAATGGCCCTAACCAACATATACAGAGCACTCTACCCCAAAATGGCATAAAACATATTCTTCTCAAGAGCACATGGAAGATTTTCTAGCATGTTAGGTCTGTTTTCTAGGATATTTCTAGGCTATGTTAGGCCACAAAACAAGTCTCGGAAAATTCAAGAAGATTGAAATCATACCAAGTGTCTTCTCTGAACACAATGGCATGAAACTAGAAATCAATAAGAAGAGGACAACTGGAAAATTCATGAACTCATGGAAATTAAATAATACTCTCCTGAACAACCAATGGATCAAAAAATAAAGAAGAAATTTAAAAGTTTCTTGAAACAAATAAAAATGAAAACACATACTAGGACTTATGGGATGTAGCAAAAGCAGTTCTAAGAGGGAAGCTCAAGGCAACAAATGACTATATTAAGAAGCAAGAAAGATTCTAAATAAACAACCTAACTTTTTGTCTTAATGAACTAGGAAAAGGAAAACGACATGAGTCCAAAGTTATCAGGAGAAAGGAAATAATAAAGAAAAAAATAAGTGAAATAGAGAACAGAAGAATAGAAAAGATTACCCAAACCAAGAGTTGGTTTTTTGAAAAGATAAACAAAATTGACAAACCGTTAGCTAGACTAAACAAGGCAAAAAGACAAAGGACCCAAGTGCCAAATCAACAAAATTGTAAATGAAAAAGGGGACATTGCAATTGATACCACAGAAATTCAAAGGATCCCAAGAGGCCAACAAATCATACAACCCAGAATAAATGGAGAAGTTCTTAGAAACACAATTTACCAAGACTGACTCAGGAAGAAATAGAAAATCTGGGTAGAATTGGTACTATCACTACAGAAAATCCTCAGTCAGTATGGAGAATCCTCGAAAAATTAAAAGTAGAGCTACCATGTGATTCAGCAATTCCACTTCTGGGAATACATCCAAAGGTGACAAAAGCACTAAATTGAAAAATGCACTTTTGTGTTAATAGCATTATTTATAATAGCCAAGACATGGAAACAACCTGAGTATTCACTGATGGATGAATGAAAGAGGTTGAAGGATACAGATACAATGGACTATTATTCAGCCACAAACTGACAAAAAACACAAAGAAATCCTCCCATTTGTGACAATATGAATGGATGGACCTGGAAGGCATTACGCTAAGTGAAAAAGTCAGACAAAAAGAAAAATACTGTATGATCTCACTTGTATGGGGAATCTTAAAAAATAAATATATATCAGACCTCAGACCTGTGGTTAACAGAAATGGGGAGGTAGGTGGATAGGAAATTGGAGGACGGTGCTCAAAAGGTACAAACTTCCAGCTGTCAGTCAGTACTAGGGATATGACGTACAACATGATGATGACAGCAAACACTGCTATATGATACATAGGACAGCTGTTGAGAGAGTAAACCCTAAGAACTCTCATCACAAAGAGAAAACATTTTTTCCCTTTTTTCTTTTTTTTTCTTTTCCTTTTACTGTGTCTATATAAGAAGATGGATGTTAGCTGAATTATTATTGTGGTTATTATTTCAGAGTGGACATAAATCAAATCATCATGGCATATGCCTTAAACTTATACAGTCAGGTATGTCAGTTATGCCTCAGTGAAACTTGGAAAAGTAGAGCTCTGCCAGAAAGAAAAAGAAAAAAGTTGAGGGGGAAAAAATGATGATGGGCAGCCCGGGTGGCTCAGCAGTTTAGCGCCTGCCTTCAGGCCAGGACGTGATCCTGGAGTCCCAGGATCGAGTCCCACATCAGGCTCCCTGCGTGGAGCCTGCTTCTCCCTCTGCCTGTGTCTCTGCCTCTCTCTCTATCTGCATCTCTCATGAATAAATAAATAAATAAATGATGAAAGAGTAAATAATAGATAAGAATGACCAAAATCAAGCAAATAAAACCAGATACAAAATATAGATGATTGGTATTCTTTAAGAAGAATCTGAAGCAATGGAACAGAAACAGTAATGTCACGTACTAAGACACTGGGTTGATCAAGTGCCAAAAATATTAATGAAAAACTCACGAAATGATCCTGGTTGAAGTCTTAACTATAAAGATTTGTTGTTAATGTCAGCAACACATAGAGAATAAAAAATTAGATTCAGGATTATGCCTTCGATATCACAGATCACCTGCAAGATATATAGCAATATTTTTAGAGTTAAAGGAGAAAGATTTTTATCCAAGTATTTTATAGCCAGCCAAACTGTCATTCACCTGTGAAAACAATTGTAAGATAATTGACGTTATTCAAGACTACATTTCATTCACATTGTCTTCCTGCAAAAAGTATTCAAGAAATTATTCAAACCAACCAAAGAATGAATCAACTACATAAAGAAAACAGAGAAGCTATGTCATAAAAGGACAGGTGTTGATTAATAGGAACCATTTAAGCATAAAATTAAACAACAACAAAAAAAAACATAAAATTAAAATGACCCTGACTTTTCTGATACGTGTCCTCTAGTTCCTCTCTCATTCATTAATCACTCATGGGCCATATGCCGAGTCCTACTTAGTTTGATATAAATGCAAACAAAAAATCGATGCTTACCTAATTTTTGCCTCTTTGTATCTATTTTTTTTTATTATTCTGCAAACAGCGTTTCTCATTCTCTTTAGTATTCTGAAATTTATTAACTACATATCCAAGCATGGCAATAATTGCAATTAATTTTATCCTGTAACATCCGAAAAGCTCTTTCTGCTTGAGGTACATATTCCTTTGTAGTGGGAACTTTTTTGTTGACGATAATTTTTAAAAACAAGAAGCTCTTTCCGATTCTCTGCTCCTTTTAGCTGGCCATCTATTTTGACCTCCCTCTCTTAGCCATTTTTCACCCGTCCAGTTTTTGTTTTTAACCATCTTTCCATAGTTCCCAGGTTTTTCTTTCTTTTGGCCTCTAGATTGTAACACATTATTACTAGCTTCTGCCCAGACCTGAAAAGCAAACGCGGAGCTCTTGAGACCATGAAGCCCAGTTAAAAATTCCAGATATGAAGTTCTTTGGTTTTCTGCAACCACAGTGGAGGCACTGAGGTCTGGTCCCTAGCTTCTTGGGTGACTCAGAGGTATTTCCACTGAAAAAAAAAAATCTCATGGTATGAATGAGCAATTTTCCTGAGTGCCTCACCTTAGTACATGGTCAAAGCCTGGTTTCTGTGGTCTTACTGAACATTCTGCAAACCTCCTTATGTCCTGTAGTACATGACTTTATACTTGGAACCAGCCAGAGTGATTCTCTTGTCCAACCCTGTGCTAGCAGATAACAAGGGGTAAAACTTTCACGTTCATATTTTTACTTATTCCCCCGAGACGGTCAGTCAGCACTCTCCATTCATATTTGTTCCTCCAACAGTTTCTGTAAATTTGTCAATGGCCGCATATGCACCTGCTAGTGGCCCTGTATATTCCTTTTCTATTGATATTTTAAAAATTCCCACAAACAGTGACTTAAGACAACACTCATTATGAGGGCACAGTTCCGTAGGTCAGAGGTCAAGGCGGGCCCAGCCGCGCTCTCTGGTCCGGATATTGTGAGACCCAAGTCCAGAAGTCAGCAGGACCTACTCTTAGCCGGAAGCTCCAAGGAAGAATCAGATTTCAACCTGACTCGTGTCGCTGGCAACATCCGGTTCCCTGCTACAGGTGTACCCCATTACCTTTCTGGTGTCAGCCAGAGGCCACTTTGCTCCTCCTGAGGCCCCCAGCCTCCCTTCCAGGTGGCCTCCTGCACCCTCAGTGCCAGCAAGGAAACTGGGTGCTTCGCTCCGGGCCTGGCCCCCTGCCCGAGCCAGAGACGCTGCTGTGATCTTACAGGAGTCATGTGTGTAGCTCAGGACGCCCCGACTGACCTCAGCAGCAGAGCCCTGGGCCCGCCCTTGGGTTTGCTTCTGTCGCATGGACACTGCTGAGTCTCCGCGGCCCCAGCCAGACGCCGGGGTGCGGCCTGCGGCCCTGGGCCGTGGACACACACCCCTCTCCGCAGAAGCAGCCCCCTGACCCGTGTGTCCTCAACTGGCCCCTCTATGTGCGCCTCCGGGAACACTGGGCCGAAGGCCGGGGCTCCCAGGAAGCTGCACCGCCCTGACGCCCTTCCCGAAGCAAACATCCGGAGCCACCCGCCTTCCCTGGGTGCCCTCGGTCCTCCCAAACCCGCCTCAGCGTTTCAGTCCGTGCCTGCACCTGCTGCCACCCTCACCCGGCCCAGTGCCCCCTGTTGTGAGCAGCACGACTTCCTGCACCGACCTCTGTGCACCGGCTTCCCGCACCCCGAGGCCTTGTCTCCCACAGTCCAGCGACCCGGCATTCCAGGCCCCACTTTTTCTCTCTTAACCTAGGTACTTAAGATTGATTGATAAAATGTATTGGTTCTGGTCTTTTATGGCTAAACTGTCTTGCCGAAGGGACAACAACTTAATTCATGAAACTCCAGGCTTAGCAACGACTCCTTTCCCGGGCTCAGCGCCTCCCTCGTCTCTGGGGCAATATGCTTCCCACTGTGACTTGGAAGGGAGCACAACAAGCTGAAGGGAGAAATTTAATTCCCTGATTTACTATTTGCAAATATTACTCATGTCACACAGTCTCAAGAGATGAAGCAAACATATGGGACAGTCACCTGGCTATGAAAACGTTTGAAAGTCTCAACTGACAGACATAAAAACAAACGTCTTACATCTAGACTGAAGTTCTGTCTAACAATCTGTGCTTTCTCTTTTTAACCTCCATGAACGCATGAATATTCCGACTTTTATCACCCCCCAAAACGGAATTTGTGAGCTTTCCTCTAGCTTCCATAAAGCCTCGTGCGCCTTGAACATGTGGCCTTCCCGGAAATGACGCCTCGCACTTACAGGGGAGCAAGCTGCATCTAATGACAGTGAGTGAGCGTTAACAGGCCTAACAATTATTTGCTATTGTTCGCTTCTTAAAGTTCTCTTCAAGGTTAATTCTTTAACTATATACGCTCCATATGTATGGAATGTATAGGGGAATATATATTGTCCATATATGGAGAGAGAGGGAATGACAGTTGAGTGAATGCTTTGCTCTGAAGCCCAACTCGTTCTATAGAAAGTGGAGACTGTCAGTCATTTATCTGGATTTTTTTAAAAATTGTAAGTGTGGATGATCTAAGTGAATTCAGTGATTTCTGTGGGTCTGAATATGAGGTTACCGCGGATGTAGGGTATTTGGCTGCAACACCCGGTGCCGGAGCTCACCGTGGCCGGGTCGCGGCCCTAGTCTGCTCGGCGGCCGACGTGGGCGCGGGAGGGTGGAGCCGGCAGGTAAGTGGGCGCCTCGGACCCCGCGGAGGGCGCCGCCCCCGTCCGCAGCCCCGTGGCCACCGCCCCCCCCCCCCGCCTCCCACTGTGGGCGCCCCCAGCTCTGCCCAGGCTCGGCGGTGACCCGTCTCGGTGACCCGTCTCGGTTTCTCGGAAAGGCCGCGGGGTCCCGGAGCGGCGCCCGACAGGCATCCCCGAGGCCGCGGTCACAGGCCTGGGCCGGCTCAGCCCCGCGGTCCGGGGAGGTTGTCGCCCGCAGCGCAGGTCCGCGTGTGCACGACGCCCAACAGCCGCCAACACGCGGCCTAGATGCTAGATGCGCCTCGCGCCGCCCGGCCTCGGACCCAGGCCCTGGGCTCCTGCGGGGGGGGGGGGGGGGGGGCGGCGGGCGGCACCGGGGGCACCTGGGCACGGCGTGGAGGGAGGGGTGCTGACGGCGGGGGCGGGGGTGCCGGGGCCGCGGGGGAGGGGGGAGACCGCGGGGGGAGGGGGGAGGCCGTGGGGGAGGAGGAGGCCGCGGGTGAGAGGAGGCGGCCACGGGTGAGAGGGGGAGGCCGCGGGGAGGCGGGGGAGGCTGCGGGGAGAGGGGGAGGCCGCGGGGGAGGGGGAAGGCCGAGGGGAGAGGGGGAGGCCGTGGGGGAGGGGAGAGGCCGCGGGGAGAGGGGGGAGGCCGTGGGAGAGGGGAGAGGCCGTGGGGAGAGGCCGCGGGGGGAGGGGGAGGCCGCGGGAGGAGGGGGAGGCCACGGGGGAGGGGGAAGGCCGTGGGGAGAGGCCGTGGGGAGAGGGGGGAGGCCGCGGGGGAGGGGGAAGGCCGAGGGGAGAGGGGGAGGCCGTGGGAAGAGGGGGAGGCTGTGGGTGGGGTGCTGACGGCGGGGGCGGGGTGGGAGGACGCAGGGGACAGGGGAGGCCGCGGGGAGGTGGGGAGGCCGTGGGGGAGGGGAGAGGCCGCGGGGGGAGGGGGAGGCCGCGGGAGGAGGGGGAGGCCACGGGGGAGGGGGAAGGCCGAGGGGAGAGGGAGAGGCCGTGGGGAGAGGGGGGAGGCTGCGGGTGGGGTGCTGACGGCGAGGGCGGGGTGGGAGGCCGCAGGGGACAGGGGAGGCCGCGAGGAGAGGGGGGAGGCCGCAGGCGGGGAGGACGTGGGGGAGGGGGGAGGCGGGACGCCGTGGGGTCCCGGGTCCCTAGAGACAGGTGTGGGGGGGGGACCCTGACGCCGGGCGGAGGGGGGAGGCCACGGGTGGGGGGCGTTGGCCGCGGAGGGGGAGGCGGCGGAGGGGGCGGCCTCGGCGGCGGTGGGGGCCTCGGCGTCCCGGGCCCTGGAGACAGGTGTGCGGCGCCCTGACGCGGGGGGCGGGGGCTCGGCTGCCGTCACCTGGCCGGGCGGTCGTCAGGGAGACGCGGGCGGGGCGTGTGGGCGGCGGGATGCTGCGGCCGCGGGGCTGCGGGGGCCGCTCCCGGGAGCTGGTGGGCGGGCGGCAGGACCTGGCCCTGCGCGGCGGCCTCTACCTCCTGCGGCAGATGGGCCCCACCGGCTTCCTGCTCCGGGAGGAGGAGCCCGAGCGCGGGGACTTCCGAGTAATCACCCCCCCTCGCCTCCGGTCCCCCTGGACCCCGCCCTGACCCCCGGGCCCCCCTGGCCCACCCCCGACCCTCCTGACCCCCCTGATCCTCCTGGCTCCCAGATCCTCCCGACCGCCCGGAGCCCCCTGGCCCCTCTGACCCCCCTGGCCCACCCCCCTGACCCTCCTGACCCCCCTGACCTCCCTGGCCCCCCCGGCCCACCCCCCACCCCCCACCCCCCACCCCCATGACCCCCTGTCCCACTTTCCTGACCCTCCTGATCCCCCTGACCCCCCTGGCCCCCCTGCCCCCCGGCCCTCCTGGGCCCCCCGACCCTCCTGACCTCCCTGATCCCCCTGACCCCCCTGGCCCCCCTGCCCCCCGGCCCTCCTGGGCCCGCAGGGGATCCAACCACCCTCAGGATCCCTGCGGATTCTCGCTGCCACACCCACGCACTGCGAGTTCCAGCCTCTAAAGACCCGCAGATGGCACAGGGATATAGCATGTGTTAGAAATGAGTGAAAAGTTTCGTGTTTGGAAGTCAGGACTCCAAATTGCATCAACTCTTGTAAGGTCACGGCCCTCGCCTGATCTTTAGGCTTGAAAATATGAGACGGTTTATTTAAATATAGGGCTTGCGTTGCGCCCGGTCTTGGGTCCTCACGTACCTGTAACTTACTAAATCAATAAAATCGGTTTTTCTTTCTCTTTAGTTACTCTAAAACTCCAAGAAGATCCTTTGAAAGTGCTGTTTAGATGACAATGCCTTGGAAAGGCCTTAATAAAAATTATTTTTGATTTTTCTGAAAGACAACAGATATTTTATATTCGCATATCCCACTCTTGCCCCTCAAAAGTCAGCCAGGTGTTGACTTGGAAAATTTTAATTCAGTGTCCTGCATCTTAAGCACCGAGTACAAATTACTAGCCTGTGCTTATTTAAGATATCCTTTTTTTTTCCTTTTACGTTGTCCTTCATAACACTTACTGTAGTTAGTAATTTGTTTTAGTCAATATACACTTGGTGAGTAAAATTATTCTTCTCAAGTAAAATTATATGCCGATTTAAATGTGCAAAACGAAAATCCAGGATGAGCTACTGTATGAAAGATCTTTAGCTCCCCTGCAAGGCAGAAGGAATTTTCAGTAAGAAATGTGTAGATTTTTTTTTTTTTTTTTTTTTTTTTTTTTAGCTCTCAAAAAGTGAGTGTAGGTCACCTAAAAACAGTCTTAGCTGATGATGCGGATCATTAACCCGGACAAAGAATATGAAGAGGCTGGTGTCCAAAGTTAAGATGTCTCCATCCACTATATGCAACCTTTGGAGTCACCTAAACTAAATTACCTCTTGAAAATCTCTTTTAATTCTATTATCTATTAAATTAGTTTTATTCTAACTCTAAAAATTAGCTCAAGAGTTTTTTTTTTTTAAGTATGCATTTTTCTTTTAAAGGTTTTTTTAGGAAATCCTCATGTTTGTAACTGTTCCACATTTCTGAAAGGAGGGGAACTTTGTAAGCATATATGCTGGTAAGTAACTGTAATAAAGGTCGGCCTCAAGGGGACTTCTTACAATATTGCCTTTTTTGTGATTTGAGTACCAGATTAAAGAAATTTGGCATTGGGAGAATATTAAGGTAAAATGGCTGTAGTTTTTCAGTATATTTTGCAGTATTTTATTTCATCTTGAAAATTAAGTAAGGTCTAACTTGAGAAACATATGACCACCTCTGCAACTTTTCAATGTTTATGTTTTTATTAAGAAAAAAATCACTTCTGAGGGTCTCATTATGTACATACAAATGTGAAATCTAACTATAAAAAAGAAAAACCTCCCTGATTCATTCACATCACTACTGTTACTTATGTTCTGACTATAGGATTTCTATTTGTGGTCAGTTAAAAATAAATCCCTTCATACATTTTAATTTTTATTCTAACTGATGAATTGTTTGTTTTCTTTGTAAATACAGTACAAATGACTTAAAAAAATCCATTTTGATTTTTTCATTATGATGTATTTTTAACGTATTATTTTTGTTTTCAATAAGCGTTTACTATGACTCAAGATGGTAGTAGGACTCCACTGAAGGCTACTTCCGACGAACCTGAAATTTCTCCTCTAGTCTGAGAAGCTATTTGTAGAGGAATCCTAGGAATGGAAATTTAAAGACTCTTTCCACTTAGTGTTTGGAAATAATTTGGAATTTTTTCCATGTTTTTCATTCTTTCAAACTCATTTTGTTTTATTCACCTATATGTACACAAACAAATCATGAAATATACTTTTATAGAAAGTCTGATTGATCTTTGAGAGTAAAACAAATCAAACAAAAAATTGAGAGGAAAGTGTATCCCACATTTTGAGTGCTTTTCTTTATAGGTTGAACAAAACAAAACAAAACAAAACGGTGTGTATTTGTCATTTCCAAAACTTTCATTTACCTAGTTTTTGTTGTTTTGATCAGTTTCTATCCAGCATTGCTAACATAATTTGCTTTAGTTAGCATAGAAGATATAAAATATGAGCCTTTCAAAACTTGCAGTTTGGTTTTATTATTAAAAATAATTACATTTCGGGATCCCTGGGTGGCGCAGCGGTTTGGCGCCTGCCTTTGGCCCAGGGCGCGATCCTGGAGACCAGGGATCGAGTCCCACGTCAGGCTCCCTGCATGGAGCCTGCTTCTCCCTCTGCCTGTGTCTCTGCCTCTGTGTGTGTGTGTGTGTGTGTGTGTGTGTGTGTGTGTGACTATCATAAATAAATAAAAATTTAAAAAATAATAATAATTACATTTCTTAAAATAGGTGTTTTTTTTTGTTTTGTTTCTTCTTTTTTTTTTTTTTTTTTAGTGCTAGCTTCCTCGGGGCAAAAACCTTCTGTTCTCATTTTTATATAATGTAACTCGTTTTTTACAATACATTAATCAAACTAAATGGAAATATTCAAGTCCTTATTATACTAAATATATTTAATATGTTTAAGAATTTTAAATGTATTTCTCACTTTAAAAAAAGCCATAGTCCTTTTTAATTGGTGATATTTTAAGTATTTTTTCTGTCATATGTTAAAGTGCTATATGTAGGAAAGCAGCCACTTGGTACTCTCCAGAAAATTACTCCATTTCCGGGCGTAAGAAACTTCTAGGGAAGTTGAAAGGAAGTACCATGAATACCTCAATTCCCTCACTAGCCTAACTCTGTGAACATCTGTATTTCCTAGAGAAATACATGGACTGACTGGCAAATCTCTTTATTATAAATGTTTTTATGTTCATTCATCACACTTTTTTCACAATGCTTACTTTAAAACATGTATTTAACTATTATTTTTGTCTGAATTTTTTATTTTAATTTCAGTATAGTTAACATATTTGCCTACTATCATAACAAAATCAGTAAGTGTTAAGTTTATTTATAACGCTGTCAGCAATATAAGTTCTGTAATGCTGTCCCTATCCTAAAATTAAAACAAAATACATCTTTTTAGGTTCTGTCAGAAATAAATGTTTTTGTTTGTTTGTTTGTTTTTGGCCTGTGAATATTAGGGTCTTGTTGAAAAAATTCAAGCTTCCAAGGAATCATGAATGTAAGTTGTGTTTTTTTCTTTTATTATTTTGAAGTTAACATTGTTAGTAATTTTTTGTTTGGACATATTCTAAATTTAAAAAATTATTCTCCTAAACAATCTGACAACTATCTATAGCTCAATTTGTTACATTTAAGACAGTTGGAACAATTTTCTTCCTTAACAAAAAAAATGTAACTTTATCATTTCAAATTCAGTAGGACTTTTAAAAAGGGTGAAACAATGACTAGTTATTCAGAAGGCAAAATTTCCCTCATGCGTTGTAAGCAAAGATTCACAGTGGTTTCTGTATTTTAAATTATTTTAATTACAGGAAAAATAAGAAATGTAATTTTTTAGGTCCCATCAATAGACAGTTGACATGGCACATAATTTCATTTAAAAATGTCTACTGACTGAAACTTGTATGCAAATATGTATATGTAAATCTTTTAAAAAATATACAAGTATACATATTTTAAGGATAAAATATTTTTATGACTACTTAAATTGAGTTTAGAGTCAAGCATATAGCTGTGTAACTTTAAGTTCTGGGGTCTATCAAAATTAAAAGAGAAAAATAATTTTGTTGCAGGTCATCTGGATTTGCAGATTTTATAAAAAAAGATATTGTCACAATGGAAGGGTTGCTCTAGTCATGTGCTTATTTGGCCTACAATAAACCCATCTAAGAATTGCAATGACATTTTAAAATTTATTAGCAAATGTTTATAATATTCGTAAAGATTAAAATGATAATAAGTGTTCGATTTTTTTTTTTTAGTTCTAAGAGTATTGTTTTTTTTTTTTTAGTTCTAAGAGTATTGGTTTTATTTAGCCAAGTTAAATTCCCCTCAACTATCACATAAGAATAATTACAATAAACCTTTAAAAGTTGTACTAAATAGTAAATTAATGTCAGTGTTTCACAGAACTTTATTTTTACTCTTCTCTCACTTGACACTTTCTGAGGAAGGTCTCCCATTTTCCGCATCTGCTGTTTCCTCTGTACCAGTGATTTCAGGGTCTTCTCAACCAAGAGGTATTTCCAGCTGCCTTCGGGGCAGATCCGTTTTAGAGGTTCCAGAGGTAGATATTTAAATATCAAATTTCTTCCCATTTGTGCTCCCATCTTGTACTCCCCACCCCATGTATTGGCTTTGCTGCTTCTTTAGTCTCCAAAACCAGAAAGGAGGGGACTTTTCCTGCCCCAGTTTCTTCCTTCGTATCTCTGGTCGGAGCCAGGAATCCCGTTCACGCTGTATCTCGCCTTCTTCCCCACGGGGCTCTCATCTCTCCGCCCTCTTTCTCGCTTTTCTCCAACCCTCAGGAGCTCTTCATAGTGCTGCCAGTAGCCTCCTCCTCTTCAGGGCCTGCGCTTCAGGGCTTCCTCCTTCACATTGTAGACAAAAGGTTCTTCCTGAAGTGTCCCTTAATTCTCTACTTCATCCTCTCTCCCAACCCCTTCATACACCATGATTAGGTTCTATGATCTATACATATTGTTTTCTTCTCTATTCCTTCATTTTATCCACCTGAAGTTAAATGTTTTCATCCTCTCCAAGTCTTATTTGTTCTCCCCACTATTGTACAAATCATTTCCGCAAGCGTCTATGCTAGCGCTGTCCAACGGAGACATCATGCAAGCCACGTATGTAATTTCCTAGCAGCTGCATTAACAAAAAAAAAAAAAATAGCAAGAAAAAGGGAAATTTAATTTCAATCATATGTGTTAATTTAATTCAATACATCAAAACATTATCACATCAAGAGGCGATGAATATAAAAATTATGCAGTATTTAGTAGGCTGTCCTCAAAGTCTAGCAGGTATTTTATACTTAAAGAGCATCTCATCTCAGACGCTACATTTTCATTGGAAATATTCACTCTGCACTTAGATTTCAAAAAGTAATCAGTTGGTGAAAAGATTCATATGTCACCCAAATTGTTGCAAATATAAATTTTTTAGTGACTATTATCAGTTTTCAGTTTCAATTTAAATGAAGCAAAATTAAAAATTTAGTTTTTCAGCCACGTGAGCCACATGTCAAGTGCTCAGTAACCACATGTGGCTGGTGGTTGGCCAGTTAGACAGTGCCCCTCTGTACCACCAAAGTCAATGAATATTCACTGTACTGTGCATTAACCAAGAGCCTCTGCTTGGTCCTTTATATAAATCAAAACCTATGAATACTAACATTTCTGGGTGTTACTATTTACAAAAAATAGCAATTTGATATGTATCAACATAACATTTAACATTGTGTTACCCTTTGTACTTCTTGAGGACAGAAACCATGTTTTGTTCCATAAATATGAGTCTACCATAGTAGGGAATTTTTTTTAATGTTCAATCCTTTATATTCATTTTGAAAAATGAATGCTTCCTACTAAAATAAAAGATTTCCCATGTTTCCTATATTTAAAAGAAGTTTTAGTCAACTTTGAGAAAATCCTATTTGCACACCTTAAAATTTATCATGTAAATGGAAGCTAGAACAAACATCCATGAAAATTAATTTAAAGAAAGCTATAAACAGTTATTCATTAGGATTATGTGACGTATGTACATAATGGAGGAGATGGTTACTAGTGATGAGGGAAGAGTGTTCTGTTTTGTTTTGTTTGGGAAGAGTGTTTTGAATATCATTCCCAGATTCTTCTAAAACACATCAGAAAACAAATATTTGGACCCTAGTGTTGCATATCAAAAATATGACTTATTTTTGAAGACTTACAAAGATGATTATGCAGGAATTGTATTACAAAGATACCAGGCTTTGAGCATTGGACATTTCTTTTTTCTTATCGTCCAACAAATGTTTATTTATTTATTTATTTATTTATTTATTTATTTATTTATTTATGATAGTCACAGAGAGAGAGAGAGAGAGAGAGGCAGAGACACAGGCAGAGGGAGAAGCAGGCTCCATGCACCGGGAGCCCGATGTGGGACTCGATCCCGGGTCTCCAGGATCGCGCCCTGGGCCAAAGGCAGACGCTAAACCGCTGAGCCACCCACGGATCCCCAACAAATGTTTTTAAGCAAAACCTACATTTATCAACCTAATAGTTCCTTCTAAATACAATGTCTGCTTTTTGATAGTTTACTTTTTAACAGAGAGCTGAGGGACAAATAACTAAGAGCCAGAAACTTCTCCTCCTCTTCATTTTACAAATGTTGGCATAGAAAGACTTTTAGTCTATCCGGCTCCCCTCTCCTCTTTATAAGGGGGATTCTGAAAGGTCCACTGCTAACAGCAGACAGAATGCAAAGTATAAACCAGACTTTTTGAGCTCCTCTCTTCTCCCTTTCCTCTATTTCTTGTCTACTAAATACCATCTGTTCCTTTTTTAATAAAATATTTAGATAAAGTAAAAACCACATTTAAGGGAATTTTTTAAAATTCCCACTGCAAAGATATCATAAACTTTTATGCTTTCTTATTTCCTTTTTGAGTTTATATTTATGCAAACCCAGTACTCCACGGGCACCTTGTCTTCTGCTTTTTTTATCAAACACTGTTGCTTTGTAAACATTTTCAATGCTGTGTAATCTATGTAATTAAAGTCATCAATGGCTAACATTATTCCACAGAATATAGTAAATCATAATTAGCTAACATTCTTCTACCGCTAGTCATTTAGTTTATTTCTAACTACGGTTATATTCCTGGTACATGAAGCTGTCTCTTCCTTCAACTATTTCTTTAGCCCAAAATCTCATGAATTGGGTTTTAGAGTAGAAGTATTGATATTTTTAAGTCTGCCGCCCATATGGATTGCCAAATCGATCTTTAAAATACTTTTAGTAATTTGCAATTTGAGCGGTGTATCACTTTTCTGCAAGTTTTGCTTTGGAATTCATGTGTTAGGTACATATTATTACTTAACCATAGTGTGAAAGGCATGAACAGAACACTTAAGTCCCCAAAGAAAATAACTTAAAAATACACAGAAATACTCTGAAACATTAATAATATTTCCATAGTTTTAGAAAAAAAAAGAGGCTAGCCTACAAAACACGAAAAAATGCCAGATACAAGGTTCATGATAATCGGTAAATTTGCATAAGAAAATAGTTTCCATTCTCCCATGTATCTAACACACCCTTAGAAGATCTAGAATGCCTTCATATGACTTTTCTAAATATGAGAAACATAACATTTCATTTATTTGTCATTACTTATTCAGTAGCAATATTCATTCTGTGTCTGTGCCTCATTCTTATTTCAACTCACTTGTCTTTGATGTTTAATGAAATTGAACATCTTCCATAAGGTTAGCTGTCTTGCTCTTCTCTATAAAAGAATGTTCTTTCCTAGTCTCATACATTTATTTTTTCCAAATTGATCTCAGAAGAGTTTGTTTCTCCCTTGTATCTTCCAATTCATATTACACCACATAGGACAGCTTCTGGCCAGCTCCTCTTATGAACTCCTGTATTCAGTGATTCTGCTGCCCTAGAAAATCTCTATTCCCAAAAGCACAATTTTTTTTCTTCTTTTTCCTCCCCATGTTTTGTTGTTGGTGGTGGTGGTTTTTTTTGTTTTTGTTTTTGTTTTTTTGTAGAGAGCAGATGTTGCTCCGTCTCTGTGACAAATAGCCATCATCCCCCAACGTAATGGTTAATTACAGTATGTTACCCTCTTACATTCCACCTGCCACCCCATGGCATGCAAAGAACAGAGATTTCTGTACTGAAACGTATCTATGATGTTTTCAGTATTTTTAGTGTCTAATCAAGAGTCTTTCCAGAAAAAAATGAAGCTTTTCATGACCTTGTGAATGTTTTAAAAATTTATTAAAGGATGTTCTAGATATAATACAGGGTATATAACAGGAGTAGAATTCAGGGCACCAAAAACAGACGGCGTTTAAATTATGGCATGTTACAGAGAGAGAAAAGGAAAAGAGCCTGAGATGAGCCAGGGAATGAAGAATCTAAGATACCCTGGTCAAAAACCATATGTATTATTAGAAAATAATTTCTTATCAGGACAGCAAGATGGAGAAAATTCATAACTCAAAGGATGCATATCCCCAGGTAATAAGCAACATAGTTCATAATAGATTGTCCTGAGGAATACTGACCAAATCTGTGAAAGATGTGGCTACCAAGATCCTCTGACAGACCCTCTCCCCTCTTAAACCAGGACGGGAGAGTCGGCACCGTCAGCTGAGTCTTGCTCTCCCATTATCCATCCATTCTTTACTCATCCAGCAGATACTAATTTTACTGGCTTCCCAAATATCCCTGTTTCCCCTTTCTGCATTTGTGCCTGTTTTTGTTTTTGTTTTGTTTTGTTTTGTTTTTAATTCTATGTTGTAAGTATTTGTTTATGGAGAAGGTGAACAGGTCAGATTGTAAGATCGTGACACCGATCCAAGGAGGAACACGATCATGTAATCAGTGTAAAACCTTTATAACCCTATATTTGCACTCTTTCCGGTCACAAGGGGAAAAAAAGATAACTTTCATTCTTCTTACAAATGACTCTTTCCTGCCCTTTTGGTTCGGAATAAATACAAAAAGTAAATGTAGGTATAAAAATTCAATCACAACAGTCTTTCCGATATTTGGACAAAACATTCTAACTTTCAGCATAATCTGTTACATTTCTGTATCTCCAGTTTTGCCACCGAATTTTAATACTTTGGAATTTTTCACTAGCTGCTTTGCGGTTAGGTCTCGTGGAGAGAGAAATCAGTGACTTGCTCCAAGGAATACATCGAGTTCAAACTCCCCAAAAAAGAACAAATGGCGAAGCTGTGCACATTGAGGAAGACGGGTACATCAAACAGAAGGAAATTGGCTCAGATGATATGTGCTCTATTTGTCAAGAGTTACTTTTAGAGAAAAAGCTTCCTGTCACATTTTGCAGGTGACAGATGTTTCTTTCTCTATTTTATTGAAGTATAATTAAAATACTGCATTTATATTAGTTTCAGGTGTACAATGTAATGATTCAGTAATTCTGTACATTACTTCGTGCTCATCAAGGTAAGTGTACTCCTAACCCTATTTCCCCCGTTCCCCCACTCACGTCCCTTCTGACAGCAACCCTGACGATTTCTGATCTTGACCATCTCCCTGTGTGTCTGTCACCCTGGTGTGTGACTGCTTTGGAAAAATGTCTATTCAGATCCTCTGACCATTTTTAATCAGATTATTTAGGGGCTTTTTGGTGTTGAATTGTATAAGTTCTTTATATATTTTGGATATTAACCCTTATCAGATAAAGCCCTTGCAGATATCTTCTCCCCTTCCGCAGGGTGCCTTTCGGTTTTGTTAATTGTTTCCTCTGCTGTGCAAAAAGCATTTAATTTTTAGGTAACCCCAATAGTTTAATTTTGCTTTTGCTTCCCCCTTGGCTGAGGAGACAAATCTAGAAAAATGGTTCTATGGATGATGTCAAAGAAATTACTGTCTGTGTTTCTTTGGAGATTTTTATGGTTTCAAGATCTCACATTTAGGCCTCTAATCCATTTTGAGTTGATTTTTGTAAGAAAGGGGTCCAGTTTCATTCTCCTGCCAATAGCCGTCTAGTTTTCCCGGCACCATTCACTGAAAAACTGTCTTTTCCTTGTTGTCTATTCTTGCCTCTTTTGTCGTAGATTAATTGGTCATCTGTGTATGGGTTTCTCTCTGGGCTCTCTCTTCTGCTCTATTGATCTGTGCATCTGTTTCTGTGCCAGTGCCGTACTGTGCGGATTACTGCAGCTTCGTGTGTATCTTCAGATTTGCAATTGTGATACTCCCAGCTCTGTCTTACTTTCTCAAGTTTGCTTTGGCTATTTAGGATATTTTGTGGTTCCATACAAATTTTAGGATTATTTGTTCTAGTTCTGTGAAAAACGTTGCTTGTATTCTGATAGAAATTATATTCACTGTGTAGGTTGCTTGGAGTCGTATGGACATTTTAACAGTATTGACTTTTTTCAATCCTAGAACACGGACTCTCCTTCCACTTGTCGTGCCATCTTCAATTTCCTTCATCGGTGTTTTAGAGTTTTCAGAGTACAAGTCTTTCACCTCCTTGGTTAAATTTATTCCTAAGTATTTTGTTCTTTTTGATGCCATTCTAAATGGGACTGCTTTCTTAATTTCTCTGTCTGCTACTTCGTTATCAGTGTAGAGAAATGCAGCAGATCTCCGTATGTTGGTCTTGTATCCCATGACCTTACTGAATTTATTTATTAGCTCTAGTATTCTTTGCTGGAGTCTGTAAGGTTCTCTATGTATAGTATTATGTCATCTGCAAATACTGAATGTTCTATTTCCTCCTTACCCATTTGAATGTCGTGTATTTATTTTTAGTCTGACGGCTGAGGCGAGGACTCTCAGTAATGTGTTGAATAAAATTGGTGAGAGTGGACATCCTTGTCTTGTTCCTGATCTTAGGGGAAAAGCATTTAGTTTTTCACTATTGAGTATGATTTTAGTGTGAGTTTTTCATATATGGCCTTTATTATATTGAGAAATTATTTCCTCTAAACCTATTCTGTTGAGAGTTTTTATCATGAATGGATGTTGTACTTTGTCAAATGCTTTTTCTGCATCTATTGAGATCACTTTCTTTGGTCCTAACTCTTGCTAATCTGATATGTCTTGTTGATTGATTTATGAATATTGAACCACACTTATATCCTTGGAATCAATCCCATTTGTTCATGGTGAGTCATTTTTCAATGTATTGTTTGATTTGGTTTGCTAATTATTTTTAAAAGATACTATTTATTTATTCATGAGAGGCACAGAGAGAGAGGCAGAGACACAGGCAGAGGGAGAAGCAGGCTCCATGCAGGGAGCCCGACGTGAGACTCGATCCCAGGACCCTGGGGTCACTCCTTGAGCCAAAGGCAGACGCTCAACCACTGAGCCACCCAGGTGTCCCAGGTTTGCTAATATTTTGATGAGGATTTTTACATCTATGTTCATCAGAGAGATTGGCCTATACATTTTTTTTGTAGTATCTTTATCTGGTTTTGGTCCCAGGATAATGCTGGCCTACTAGAATGAATTTGGAAGCTTCCCTTCCTCTTCTATCTTTTGGAATAATTTGAGAAGAATAGATATTCTTTAATTATTTGGTAGAATTCACCTGTGAAGCCATCTGGTCCTGGACTTCTATTGGGAGTTTTTTCATTACTTATTCAGTTTCCTTGCTACTAAATGGTCTGTTCAAACGTTCTATTTTTTATTGGAAGTAGATTCAGTTTAGGAAAGTGTTATGTTTCTAGGAATTTATCCATTTCTTCTACATTGCCCAATTTGTTGGTATACAATTTTTCATAATATTCTCTTTTAATTCTTTGTGTTTCTGTGGCATTGGCTGTTATTTTTCCTTCTTCATTTCTGATTTTATATATTCGGGGCCTCTCTCACTTTTTCTTGATGAGTCTGGTGAAAACTTTATCAATTTTATTGATCCTTTCAAAGAACCAGCTCCTGGTTTCATTGATCTATTATAATGTCTGAGGAGAGGGTTTTTTGTATCTTTTCATTTATTTCTTCTTTAAATCTTTATTATTTCCTTCCCTTTACTAGCTTTGGGTTTTGTTCTTTTTCTAGCCCCTTTAGCTATAAGGTTATGTTGTTTGTTAGAGATCTTCCTTGCTTCTTGAGGTATGTCTGTATTGCTATAAATTTCCCTCTTTGATCAACTTTTGCTGCATCCCAAAGATTTTAGACCATTGTGATTTCATTTTCATTTGTCTTCACACATTTTTTTATTTCTTTTATATTTTGATTAACCCGCCCATTGTTTAGTAGCATGTTATTTAGCCTCCATTTATTTGTGGTTTTTTTTCTGACTTTTTTTTTCTTCTGTTTGATTTTTAATTTCATAATGTTATAGTCAGAAAACATGATATGATTCCAGTCTTTTTGAATTTATTGAGACGTGTTTGTGGCCTAACATGCAATCTATTCTGGAGATTATTCCATGTGTTCTTGAAAAGATTGTATATTCTACTGTTTGGGGATGGAATATTCTGAATATCTATTAAGTCCATCTGACCCAACGTGTTGTTGAAAGCCACTATTTCCTTGTTGATTTTCCATCTGGCTGATTCATTCATTGATGTAAATGGGATATTAACATCCTCTACTATTATTGCATTACTGTCAATTTCTTCTTTTATGTCTGTTAATAGTTCCTCTATGTAGTTAGGTGCTCGCATGTGAGTACACAAACATTTACAGCTGTTATATCCTCTTGTTGAATTGTTCCCTATATATATGTAATGTCCTTGTTTTTCTCTTGTTACAGTCGTTGTTTTAAAGCCCATTTTGTCCAATATAAGTATGGCTACTCTGACTTTCTTTTCACTTTCATTTGCATGGTAAGTGGTTTTCCGTCTCTTCATTTTCAATCTCCATATGTCTTTCAGTCTGAGCTGAGTCCCTTGAAGGTGGCATATAGATGAGTTGGTATTTTTTATCCATCCACTCACCCTGCCTTTTGATTGGAACATTTAGTTCATTTACTTTTAAAGTAATTATTGATATTTAGGTACTTATTGCAATTTTGTTACTTGTTTTATGCTTGTTTTTGTAGTTCTTCTCCATTCCTTCCTTCTCTTGCTCTCTTCTGATGTGGTTTGATGGCTTCCTTTTGTGTCATGCTTGGATTCCTTTCCCTTTATTTTTTCTATATAATTTATAGTTTTTTTAAATGTATGATCGCTATTAGGTTCATATATAACATCATGGATATAAAAGTCTATATAACGGGCACCTTGGGTGGCTCAGTTGGTTAAGTGCCTTCAACTCAGGTCATGATCCCAGGGTCCTGGGATGGACCCCCTCTTTGGGTTTGCTGCTCAGGGGGGAATTTGCCTCTTCCTCTCCCTCTGCCTCTGCCCCAATCATGCTCTCTCACTCACCCTCACTCATGCACTCTCTCTCATAAATAAAATAAGTAAATAAATAATATATTTTTTAAAGTCTATATAAAAGTATATATTAGGGCTTCCTGGGTGGCTCAACAGTTGAACGTCTGCCTTCAGCTCAGGGCATGATCCCAGGGTCCTGGGATCCAGTCCCACATTGGGCTTCTTGCATGGAGCCTGCTTCTCCCTCTGCCTGTGTCTCTGCGCCCCCCCCCCCGCCCGTCTCATGAATAAATTTTTAAAAATCTTAAAAAAATAAAAGTATATATAAGTTGGTCACTTAAGTTTGAACCCATCTAAAAGCACTACCAGTCTTGTAGTTGGGCAGTATTAGTGGTCACACTGGATGCCTGCCCTCATCCTACCTGTTGGGACTGCAGTCACACTGAACTCAGGGCACTCTCCTGTGTTGTCACTTGAAAGACTTTCATGGGTGGATGGGGCCAGAAGTCAGACCTCATGCCTGCCCTCAGTCTGCGAGCCAGCACTGCAGTTGCACTGGCTGGCAGGGTGGTGTCTAAGCTGCCTGCTGTAAGGTTTGGCTGCTGAGACTGTGGGTACACTGGTGTGTGTAGTTAGCTGCCTCTCTCCCCAGGGTAGGCGTCACTTTGCAATGGTGCTGGTCCCTGCTGGGACTGCTTGCAGAGTGTGTTAGACCAGGAGCTACTTTGGTGGGACACCTGCTAAGTGGGGCAAGTTGGTTGGTCTGGCTCCACAGGATAATGTGGGGGCAGGAAGCACTGTGATAGCAAAATAGGTGGAGAGTGTGTATGCTGGTTCCTGCAGGTATCCAGCTATCTAGCCTCTGGGATGGGGAAAGATAGAAATGGTGCCCACTAGCTCTTTTGTTCTTGGAGAAGTCTCCTAGTGATCCTTACTCCTCTGAGGCACGTTCTGAAATTAGTAAATCAATCTCCTTCATGATAACCCCGGTGCTTTTCAAACTGCTGCTTTTTTGCTGTATTTTGGCTGGGGCTGGGTTTTTGTTATGCTGCTCTTTAAGGGTGGAGGGTCAGTTTCCTATCACCCTGTGGCTCTCCTGGAGCTAAGCCCCGCTGATGTAAAAACTGGTAAGCCCTACTGGTTTTCAAAGCCAAATGTGGTGACTCCTCTTCCCCACAGGTTCCCTGTGCCTTGGGTGCCTAGGGTTGGGGCCCATCCTGCCAGTTGTCCATGCTTGTGGTGTCCCTCGTATTTGTAGTTAGTCTCCCCAGGGGTTTAGTTCCTGAGCCTATCTCTGCTCCTCTTATACTTTTCAATGTTAAATTCCCTCCACAATTAACTGTGAAAAGCCCGTTCTGCCCATGTTCCAGGTGAGAGTTAACTGCACTTAGGTGGCTCTTGTGTCAGTGTGAGTGTCTGTTAGTCAGGACAAGGTGAGCTCAAGATTCTATTTTGCCATCTTCTCACACTTCTACATGTTTTTCCTTTGGATATTTGAAGCTTATGAAAAAAATTCTAATTCAATATGTTTGTAACTGATTCTTCTAAGACGGATTGATAAACAACAAAAAGCTTTACCTATTGCTTATTATTTAATTGTCCTTCTTTTGTTTCCTAACATAGCCATTGTAGAAGGTCCTGTTCTTATTCTAAACATTTCTAGGCTACATTATAAAGGGCGAAAATTAAAGCCTAACTCCACTTCACTCCCCTCTCTACCTTAAGTTATTAAAGTAGGATAATTTTCACATTTTTGTTTTATACACATGAATAAATGTCATGGCTTAGACCAGTTACAAAGAATTTTCTGAGAGTAAAGACAGTACTTTAATATTATAAAAATTCTTTTCAGTTTCTCAAAATTCTATCTTTAAATCTAAATAATTGAAATTTTTACCCATACAAACATTTGTTAAGAGTGTCATATTCATACTATTCTTTGAGGCACTATAAAGTTGGACTTGGATATTTGGGTAACTATTTACTATTGAACTTTTCATTTTCTTACTCCTGATTATTTGTCAAAATTTTCATTCACGTAGTTTTTTTTTTCATGTAGTTTTTCACATGGCTGCTTCTACTGCATATTTTTAAGTTGCTAACTATTTTCCAAAATATTATTTCTCTCAGTAGATATTTGTCAGGTACTACTACATACTGTGTGATTTCTAGGAAAATAAGGTAATACCCCAATCTCAATGATGCTTTTTATTTAAAAAACAATAATTATTGCTATAATTTTCCTTTTGTTAAGATTATATTTGTTGTCTCTTTAAAAATGAAAAATATTGGGGTGCCTGGCTGGTTTGGTCAATAGAGCATGCAATTTTTGATCTTAGAGTTGTGGGTCCAAGCCCTGCAATGGGTGTAGAGATTACTTAAAAAATAAAATTTTTTAAAAAATGACAAATATTTTGATGATGCAGAATTGTTTACCACCATTTCATCAGAATGGGGGAGAGTTTGTTAGGAATCCTAATGCATTAAATTAAAGATGATAGATTGGGTAGGTAGATAAGATAGTGGTTATGTGTATAATCAAGCTTTATTTGGAAAATTGGTTCAGAATCTATTTTTATGGGAAATAATGATGGTAGCACTGAAAGTGCTATATATATAGCACATATATATATAACTTATATATATATATATATATATGTATATATATATATATATAACTTTGGTGTATACAAATGGTAAATTCAGATTTTATTTCTGACAGGTTTGGCTGTGGCAATAGCATCCATATAAAATGCATGAAGATCCTGGCTAACTATCAGGATCCGATTTCAGATACTTCCATGTTGAAATGTCCTCTGTGTAGGAAAGAGTTTGCACCATTAAAACTTGTTTTAGAAGAATTCAAAAACTCTAGCAACCTTGTGACTGCAGCTGAAAGAGAGCGACTGGACAAACACCTTGGAATTCCCTGTAATAACTGTAAACAATTTCCAATTGAGGGGAAATGTTATAAGTAAGTGTCATCAGTAAAATTATAAACATGTATTCTGACCTTTTTTGAACTTTAGGAAACTTGGAGCACTAGGGTACTAGTCATTGAGACGGCCTCTTTCCTTCAGTGTGTGTGTATATATATAGTATGTTTGCCTTACGTGATGGTTACTTATTTAGGATTTCCAGACTGGTTTATGTCAGCCCAGTACCTCCAAAATTCTGAATGTTTTATTTCTTCGCTTACACAAAGACATTGGCTTTGTACTCCAGCGTAGATTGAGAGTCTGAAGTAGCATCCTGCCCTGGAAGCTCTGGACACAGGCCTGTTGCTTTGGCCTAAATGAGTTTCCAAATTCAGAAGCCTCAACTTCCAGACCTCTCAACTTGTATGACTTTCTTCGAACCATCAACTGCCAAAAGCTCCTAGGATTGAACTGGAGGGATATTGACCAGATGGACTGAATATTTAATCAAGTTTCACAAACTCAAAACTGCAATGAGTTCATGCTTTTTTCTTTAATCCTATGCCTCAACAACAATAAGATAAATATGATAAATATTAGAGAAAACAATTTTTGTTACTTTTTAGAGTAATCCCCAAACTTTCCCCCAGTTGCCATACTAAAACAGCAATTAATTGCTATGCTTGGGAGATTGCATTTTAATTAAAATTTTAGCTTAACTGTATGTTAAGAAAATATATTCTTTTTTTTTTCAGTCTTCCTAGAAAAATACATTAGGATGAGCCCAATTAATATATATTTTTAGAACCCTCTCATAAAACCAAAAAACTGTTTTTATCACTCTCATCAGCAAATGATAACTCTTCTGCTCTGAAGTGTTTTAGTTCTCTGTTTTCTCTATGTGTCACATGGGATAAAATCAACTGGATCACTATAAGTAAAAGTATTGGAAAATGAGTGGCCTGAGAAGGCTCCAAAGGAGCATTTTAAATTGAGGAAGAAAGGAAGAATTTTGTAAAGGTTTGGCAGGTGTTCAGCTAAAGTCAGGAGTGTTGGTTAAATAGAGTTCTTGACAAAGGAAAGACTTGAGCTTCAGTTTTAGCAGCCATTGCTTTTAAGAGGTATGGATTCCAACAGTAAGGAGCCAAGATAACGTGTGGAAGAGGGATTAGGAGGAACAGCTGTGGGGGATAAGGGCAAGAAGCGGCCATGGTGCAAATTTCTCCATCCTCATTGTTGCCTATTCCTCAAATGATCAGTGTGTGGCTTTAGTAGATTATTTCAAGTCTTCTTTTAAGTCTTTTGTTGATGGCAGTGCACTCCACCATCACTCTGAGCTCTCTGACTGCTCTTTGTGTCTTAGTGGATGATTCTTCTTACTACCTCTTGCTCAGGAGGAAAAAATTTTCTGTAACTTTCTAGGTTCTTCTTGTTAGTCTATTACTGTAACTGACATAAAACAGATTAATAGCAGAAAAAAATTAAACTTGTTCCTGTGGGAGCCTCCCATTGACATGAGAAGTTCACCTGAGGCTTATAAGCCATCTGGAGCTAGAAGGGGATAGGGGTCTGAGGCTTCAAAGGGAAAGAAGACTATGGGAAGATGGAAAGAGCCAATGTCTGCCATGCAGAAACAATGGAACACAGAGGGGAATTTGGACAAACAGGTCCTGCTGAGCTCCCTCCAGCTTTCCACAGTGAGCTCACACTTCTTTGCAGTTCTCTCTCCTGAAAGGTCTCTTTCTGCTAAATTCCTTTAGCAGTTGAAGGGGAGGCAAAAAAGCTCCTCCTGAGTCTTTTGGGCCTTGATGACTTCAGCTCAAAATAATCCACATGCCAAAGTGGCACATTCTGGGGAGAATCGTTCCAAACTCAGGCTTTCTCCACTGTTTTGCTCTCTGCCCACTGCTCTACACCCTCCTTTGAGAATAACTTCTCCTCTCTAGGTTTAGCTCACAATTATTTACCTCTATATCAGTCTTTTTTACAAATTAAAGAATGTATTTCAACATCTGTGACTTCACCCTCATTGCGTTCCCTCAAATACTGACATTTAGTCATTAGACTGAAAAACTATTCCTAGTAGTTTTAGGAATGGATTGAGTAGGAGACAAACTAGAAAGCTTTTCAGTTCCTTCTTCATTAGAGTTTCACAATAGAGCTAGTTACCTTTTAAGTAGCTAATTTCACTATATATATACATATATAAAATATTTTTATAAAAATATAAAATATTTTTTTCTTGCCTAACAAAATTTGGTGTATCAAATAAACTGCACCACTGCTATGATCAATTGATGAGGATTTCTAAGAACTTTCATGGACATATAAATAGTAATAATAAATAAATTCATGCTTGTGCCTGTAAGATATCTGAAGGATATATTTTCCCAAATTTCTCATGGAAATAGTTTTCTAAATCTCTGATAACTTGAGTAAGAAAATAAGCTCATTTGATTACTGCTCAGAATATGATTTG
This sequence comes from Canis aureus, assembly GCF_053574225.1. Taxonomy (NCBI): domain Eukaryota; kingdom Metazoa; phylum Chordata; class Mammalia; order Carnivora; family Canidae; genus Canis; species Canis aureus. Next base: position 1,845,756 of record NC_135644.1, read on the forward strand.
TCTCATGAATATTGCTGCAAGTAAATTAAAATTATCTGCTTGTTGCAAAATATTTATAAATGTAAGTTTTAGATGGAGCTTTTGTGGAAAGTGATGTTTCTGTTTATCAGCTTAAGAACTTTTTTATACATACACCTTTTTTACATGTTGTGAGCAAAGAGAGGGAATATAATTCCTGTTTTCAAAAAGTATTCTGCTAAGTATAATTCTTGCATCCATGAAACAATTGGAAAACACTGGATAATCAAATGATACAATACCTAAGAGGTTACAAATCCTACAGGAATTTAGAGAAAGAAATAAAAGGAAAGCTGAGGTAATAGGGGAACACATCCCAAAGGGGATGCATGGTAGGCAAAATAATGCCCTCCCAAATATGTCGTCTGCATTCTTATCCTCAGAACCTATATATTATGTTACGTGTCATAGAGAAACGAAGATTGCAGGTGCAAATAAGGTTGCTAAACACTTGACCTTGAAATAAAGGGATTATTCTTGATTATCTGGGCCCCGTGTAATCACAAGGGTTCTTAAAAGTGGAAAGGAAGCAGAAAGAGAGTCAGAGGGAAATGTGACTTTGGAAGAAAGGCCCGAGACCAAGCATTCCTTGCTTTGAAGATGGAGGAAAAGGCCACGAGCTGAGCCCAGGAAGGTAGACGGCCTCTAGAACATGGAAAAGGCGAGGGAACAGATCCCCTCTAGAACCTCCAGAAACGAATACAATCCCGCAGACCCCTGGATTTTAGCCCCTTGAGACCCGTGTTAGACTTTTATCCTACAAAACTCTAAGATAATAAAGTTGTGTTGTTTTAGCTGCTAAATGTGTTATGATTTGTTACTGTAGCAGTAGGAAGCCAAGATGGGTGAGATAAAATGGGCCTCGTCCTATTTGCCTAGTTCTCAGGAAATTCTGGCAGGAATTGTTCACCAAAACCACCAAAAATGACTGGATTTGTGTTCTTGTCTATGTCTTGGTCTTCTGTGTTTGTAGGTGTACCAGATGCATAGAGTATCACTTATGCCAGGAATGTTTTGATGGCTGCTGCCACCTTTCTCACCCATTTGCATTTCGTGAGGTACCGTATCCATCTTGAATTTTATATGGCGCTTGTGTTTGTGCTGTTGGAAATCTAAGTGAAGTCAATCTAAGAATAGATAACACTTTCAGTAGAGCTGATTGTTTTTTAATAAAAACCTAAGACCATATTTTTACGAGAATTCTTTTTCATAGGAATGTACAAGGCAACCAGTTCTCACATTGGTAGTTTATAAAACTAACACAGTAACAAAATCTGGTGATATTATACATAAATCAGGAATTACAGCTACTAAGCTGGAAAAGTCATTCAAAGAAAAAAAAAAAACCTCAGTGTTTCAAATTGATATAACTTATTGACGACCACTTGTGGTTTTAAAATTTCTGACATCAACAACAATGAAATTTTATTACAATCATTTGAACTGTATACTTAGAAGTTAGTATCTCCTGTTGCTGAGATACTATCTATTTGTTACACAAGATAAAACATCCACAATTACCATTGTTGATTAACATTTTTACCTTAAAAGTCAAGTTACAGTAGCTATGCAATCGTATATTAGACTCACTAATAACTTGTAAATTTTTTAATATTGAAAAAGGTATATTTTCAAATGAGTCTTTGTTATTCGCACTATGTTGTTGCTATGCAACTGATTTTAATGCACGAAATTAAAATTTCCGTGATTTGCAAAGTAACACCAATTTTTACCTATTACAGAAGAGAAATCAAAGATGGAGATCACTAGAAAAAAGATCAGATGAAATTGTAAAATGTGTCAATATTAAAAATGAGATAGAAGAAAAGATGCCACGTTTTCAAGGAAAGGAAGGGTGAGATTCTCAGTCAAGCTTACATTTCATTTATGATATGAGACATTTAAATAATTTTTCAGTTTGAATAAGTTTTATTCTTTCCTTTTTCAGTAAGTATGAATCATCTGCTGAGTAACATTATTATACAAGCAAAGATGAAGGCTATAGAGTCAGATTGCCTGGATCCAGATCTTGTACAAATTGGCTACAAGTGACTTTTGGGCTCATTACTTCACTTCTCTCTGCCACATTTTTTTCATCTTTAAAATGTGAATAATTATAAAACCAGACTCATAGGAAGTTTGTGAATATAAAATGAGTTAATACACACAGCAAATATTCAAATAACGTTGTCTATTATTATTAATCCTATCAGAGATTCTACTAGGTGTTAGGGATATAGTAGTTCCCTCGGTAAATAAATGGTTGTAAATAAAGGCAAAATTAAAACTGACATAAGTTATTTTTAAAAAGTGCAGGGGGATCTGATATTTGCTCTGAAGTGATTGACCTCTAGGGGAAGCCAGTCTTGCTCCTGATGCCCCCACTGTTTCGCCCTCATGGAGGAAGAATGCTGAGCAGATTGGTTGTATTTCACGACACTGACGGGGCTGTTTACTAGTGGATAGGCCTCCAGATTCTTTTGTCATATTCTTTATTAAAGAAAATTAAATATGCTGTGTATTATTAGCCTATTAGGTACACTATAAAACATATACAAAAGAAGATCATTTTGAAAGGACAGGATAAAATTAATCTTTAAGAAAATAATTTCAGTGAGTTATCCAAATAAAAACTGTGCTTGTTCTCGGAGCATAAAATACGTCGTGGGTGTATAATAAACCTACAGGATAAAATTAATCTTTAAGAAAATAATTTCAGTGAGTTATCCAAATAAAAACTGTGCTTGTTCTCGTAGCATAAAATATGTCGTGGGTGTATAATAAACCTACGCAAAGCTCTCCATCTCCATTTCCTCTGGCTCTGGCTAGGTATCACGCCAACCCACGAGAGCGACAAACTGTATAACTAAAGGTTTTGAAGAATTTATAGGTGAAAGTGAGAGAACATTAGGGTAGAAAAGAAAAGCATTCTAGGCAGAGAAAGTAGAATGAATAAAAGATAATTTCAAGATAAAGTATGGTTACCACCTTAAATAATAAAAATATACAGTTCTTTTTTGGGGGGGGGTCGACAATTAGACGACCTTGGTAAAAGCAACCGTTGTAGTGTGATGGAAGTATATCTGTAGAGTGATAAGAAATATAAACGCTTCTGAAAAATATAAGCATACCTTGGTTTTTTTTTTAATTTTTTATTTATTTATGATAGTCACAGAGAGAGAGAGAGGCAGAGACACAGGCAGAGGGAGAAGCAGGCTCCATGCACCGGGAGCCCGACGTGGGATTCGATCCCGGGTCTCCAGGATCGCGCCCTGGGCCAAAGGCAGGCACCAAACCGCTGCGCCACCCAGGGATCCCCATACCTTGTTTTATTGTGCTTGACTGTATTATACTTTACATACATGCATTTTTTTTTTTTACAAACCAGGGGTTTGTGATAACCCATATCAAGCAGGTATCGGTGCCATTTTTCCAATAGCATTTGTCTCACTACATGTCTCTGTTAACATATTTTGGTAATTCTTGCAATATTTCAAACTTTCTCAGATAGTTATATTTGTTATGGCGATCTGGGATCCGTAATCCTTGACATTACTATGTAATGTTGTTCTCGTGCCTGCGAATACAACATCCATTCTTCACCCTGTGAATTAATGAATAATTTTGACTTCAAGTCTTATTATTATTTTTTTATTTATTTATGATAGTCACACAGAGAGAGAGAGAGAGAGGCAGAGACATAGGCAGAGGGAGAAGCAGGCTCCATGCACCGGGAGCCTGACGTGGGATTCGATCCCGGGTCTCCAGGATCGCGACCTGGGCCAAAGGCAGGCGCTAAACCGCTGTGCCACCCAGGGATCCCTCAAGTCTTACTATTTAAGAAATACATTTAAGTAAACCTCTGATTCTGGGAGAGTCAACATAGAGCGTTAGCTATGTTAGTTTCAGGTGTACAATAGTCTGCACTGAGCGCTGAGCCTGACGTGGGGCTGGATCTCAAGCCCCTGAGATCATGACCCAAGCAGAAAACCAAGAGTCTGAGGCTCAACCGACTGAGCCACCCAGGCACCTCCTACCCATTTTCTAATTAAATTATTTGATTTCGGGGGATCCCTGGGTGGCTCAGCGGTTCAGTGCCTGCCTTTGGCCCAGGGCGTGATCCTGGAGCCCCGGGATCCAGTCCCACGTCGGGCTCCCGGCATGGAGCCTGCTTCTCCTTCCACCTGTGTCTCTGCCTCTCTCTCTCTTTCTATGTCTATCATGAATAAATAAATAAAATCTTTAAAAAAATTATTTGATTTGTGTGGAGTTGTATAAGTTCTTTACATATTTTGGATACTAACCATTAATCAGATAAGTTATTTGCAAATATTCTCTTCCATTCAGTAGGTTGTCTTTAGTTTTGTTGGTTGTTTACTTTGCTGTGTAGAAGCTTCCTACTTTGCTGTAGTCCTAATAGTTTATTCTTGCTTTTGTTTCTCTTGCTTCGAGAGACGTATCTAGAGGGGCCCCTAAGTGGCTCAGGCAGTTAAGCATCCAGACTCTTGATTTTTGGCTCAGGTCAGTCCACTGGAAGTTCTCTCTCCCTCTCCCTCTGCTTCCCCCTCCCTTGTGCTCACTCTCCCTCAAATAAATAAACAAATCTTTAAAAAGAGAGAGAGACATATCTAGAAAAAATGTTGTTACAGCCAGTGTCTGAGAAATTACTGCTTATACTTTCTTCTAGCACTTTCATGGTTTCAGGTCTCACATTTAGGTCTTTAATCCACTTTGAGTTGACTTTTGTGTGTGGTGTAAGAGAGTGGTCCAGTTTCATTCTGTTGCATGACGCTGTTCACTTACCCAAACACCGTTTATTGAACAGCCTTGTTTCCAGTGCATATTCTTGCCTCTTTTGTCGAAGATTAATTGGCCATATACGTGTCGGTTTATGTCCAGACTTTCTATTCTGTTCCATTGATCTAATATGTCTATTTTTCCGCCAGTACCATACTGTTTTGATTACCACAGCTTTGTAAGACAGCTTGAAATCTGGAATTGTGATACCTTTAGCTCCTTTTTCAAGATTGCTTTTGCTATTCAGGGTCTTTTGTGGTTCCATTCCAATTTTAGGACTGTTTGTTCCAGTTCTGTGGAAAATGATGTTGGTATTTGTATAGCTCTATAAAAATCTAGAAAAATGCATTAAATCTCTAGATTGCTTTGAGTAGTGTGGACATTTTAACAATATTTGTTATTTCGTGAGCATAAAACGTCCTTCCATTTGTTGTGTCATCTTCAATATCTTTCATCAATGTTTTCCAATTTTCACCCCCTGGTTAAGTTTATTCCTAGGTATTTTGTTCTTTTTGGTGCTGTTGTAAATGGGATTGTTCTTAATTTTTCTTTCTGCTGCTCATTATTAGTATATAGAAATACAATGGATTTCTAAGTGATTTTACATCTTATAATCTTACTGAATTCATTTATCAGTTCTAGTAGTTTTTGGTGTAGACTTTAGGGTTTTCTGTATATAGTTATGTCATCCGCAAATAGTGAAAGTTTTACTTCTTCCTTTCTCATTTGGATGCCTTTTATTTGTTTTGCTTATCAGATTGCTGTGGCTGGGACCCTCAGTACTCTGGTGAATAAAGGTGGTGAGAGTGAACATCCCTGTCTTGTTCCTGACCTAAAGGGAAAAGTTCACAGTTTTTCACCATTGCGTTTGATGTTAGCTGTAGGTTTTTCATATATGACCTTTATTATGTTGAGATATGTTTCCTCTAAACCTACTTTGGTGAGAGTTTTTATTATAAATGGGTTTTGTACTTCGTCAAATGCTTTTTCTATATATATTGAAATGATCATATGATTCTTATCCTTCATCTTGTTGATGTGGTGTCTGATGTTGATTGACTTGCAAATATTGAACCACTCTTGCATCCCAGGAATAAATCCCACCCGATCATGTTGAATAATCTTTGTAATGTATTGTTGTAAGTGGTTTGCTAATATTTTGTTGAGGATTTTTGCATCCATGTTCATCAGGGATCTTGGCCTGTAGTGTTTTTTTGTAGTGACACTGTCTGGTTTTGGTATGTGATTGATTCTGGAGAATGTTCCATGTGCACTTGAAAAGATGTATTCTGCTCTTTTAGGATGAAATGTTCTGATTATATCTATTAGATCCATGTGACCCAACGTGTTATTCAAAGCCACCGTTTCCTTGTTGATTTTCTGTTTGGATAATCTATCTGTTGATGTAAGTGAGATGTTAAAGTCCCCTACTATTGTATTACTACCAATTATTTCCTTTATGTTTGTTATTGGCTGCTCATGTTGGATTCATAAATGTTTATAATTGTTATATATATATTTTTGGATTGTTCCCTTTATGATTATATAGTGTCCTTTGTCTCTTGTCACAGTCTTTGTTTTAAAATCTATTTTGTCTGATAAAAGTACTGCCTTCTTTTCACTTCCATTTGCACGATAAATGTTTTTCCATCCTTCATTTTCACTCTGCCTGTGTTTTAGGTCTGAAATGAGTCTCTAGTAGGCAGCACATAGTTCTTGCTTTATTATCCATTCCATCACACTATGTCTTGATTGGAGCATTGAGTCCATTTACATGGAAAGTAATTATTGAGAGTGTATATTGCTGTTTTTTAACTAGTTTTATGGTTGTTTTGTAGTTTTTCTCTGTTCCTTTGTAATCTTGCTCTCTCCTCTCATAGTTTGCTGGCTTTCTTTAGTGATATCCTTGGATTCCATCCCCTTTATTGTTTGCATATCTATTACCAGTGTTTGATTTGTGGTTACCATTAGGTTTATATATAACATCTTGTGCATATAGCCATCTATATTAAGGTGATGATTACTTAAGTTTCAACCTATTCTAAATGCACTAAATTTTTACCCCTCTCCCCTCTGCATTTTAGGTGTATGATGTCATACTTTACATCCTTTTATTTTGTGAATTCCTTGACTGATATTTATAGATATACTTAAGTTTACTGCTTTTGTGCTTCCTACTTTTATTACTGCTGCTTATGGCCTTTCCTTTTTACTCAAAGAATCCCCTTAAGCATTTCCTGTAGATCTAGTTTAGTGATGATGAATTCTTTTAACTTTTGTTTGGGAAACTCTTTATCTCTCCTTCTATTCTGAATGATACCTTACTGGATGTAGTATTCTTGGCTATAGATTTTTTTCTTTTACCACTTTGAATACATTATGCCCCTCACTGCAGTGCCTGGTTTGGGGCCTGGCCCTTCCCCTCCCCACACTAATGGCATTTCTCCCTCCTGCAGACAGTCTCACAGGTCAGTTTGGCTCCCAACTTGCATCTCTGCCCTCCCTACCCTCTTTGATGTAGTCTTCTATCATTTAGCTGTTGAGAGTCTGTTCTGCAAGTCTTCAGGTCATTTTCTGGGTTATTTAATCTGCTGTCAGTTTACCTAGGTGTAGACATGGGATGCAGTGAGCCTGGGATACTCTTGCTCTGCCACGTTCCCTGGAAATGGAAATACATTTTGTAAGGCTCTGGTTGTCATAATGAATCTTCTGGTGGATCTGGGCAAAGTAAATTAAAAATCTTCTGGAAAAAATTCACCATTCTAGTTGCTATTAAGAACATTATTCAAAAAAAAAGAACATTATTCATGGAACAGATCATAATATTAATATTAACAAGAGTTAGGAAGAAGTTGATTCCAGCCCTCACGAATGAGGGATTCAATATTTCAGTGAAGGAAGTAACTACAGATGTGGTGAAAACAGCAAAAAAACTAGAATTAGAGGTGGGCCCTGAAGATTGACTGAATTGCTGTAATCTCATGATAAAACTTTAATGGATGACGAGTTGCTGCTTATGAATCAGCAAAGAAAGTGGTTTCTTGAGATGGAATCTACTCCTGGTGGTGAAGATGATGTGAAGATTGTTGGAATGACAACAATGGATTTAGAATATTACATCAACTTAGTTAATTAAAGTAGCCACAGGGTTTAAGAGAATTTACAAATTTTGGGATGCCTGGGTGGCTCAGTCAGTTGAGTGTTTGATTTTTGGTCAGGTCATAATTTCAAGGTCATGAGATTAAACCCCATGTCAGGCTCTGAGCTCAGACAGGAGTCTGCTTGAGATTTTCTCTCTCTCCTTCTCCTTCTGCCCCTCCCCCTACTCACACACACAGACACACACACAGACTCTTTCTCTCTCTCTCTCTCTCTCTGAAATAAATAAGTAAATCCTTTTTTTAGAAAAAGACTATTGACAAATTTGAAGGAAGTTCTTCTGTGGGTAAAATGCAACCAAACAGCATCACATCCTATAGAAAGGAAGCATCAATTGATGAGACACTAGCTTTGTTGTTGTCTTATTTTAAGGAATTGCCACAGCCATCCCAGCCTACACCAACTAGTACCTTGATTAGTCAACAGTCATTAACATTAAGGCAAGACCAGCAAAATATTACAACTCGCTGAAAGTTCAAGTAATGTTAGCATTTTTGAACAGTACTGTTAGCATTTTTTAGCAATAAGGTATTTTTAGTTAAAGCATGTACATTGCTTTTTCAGAGATAATGTTTTTGCATGCTTAATAGACTACACTATAATGCAAATATGACTTTTATTTGCCCCTGGGAAACCAAAACATTCACTTGACTTGCTTTATTGTGGTTCTCACTTTATTGTGGTGGTCTGGAGCCAAGCCCACGATATCTCCGAGGTATTCCTGTATTTGAACTTTGCTCTCAATGACTTTTAAATGATAGGAATGTGTCTAAGCTTTAATCAAGTTTTGTTTTTAAATATTTGTTTTATCTAATTTATTAGTTGTTAATGGCATCAAAAAGCAGTTAATTTACATTAATCTCAATTTGGTTAGTTGCTACTTAATGGTACAAAAATAGGGTTGGTACTTCTAGAGTAACATTAACATAGTCTAACAATACTAAAGTAGTGAGCATATACTCTAAGGGAAAATGAGTTTCCTCCTAGATTCTCATCTACCAATTTATCACAGTAGCCCAGAGTATCTAATGTGGCTTACCATGCACCAAATGGCATCATGAATTGGGTTGTATTTTTCTAAACACAAGGCGGAAGTGTTGGGTCAGACTGAAATAATTTGAGTATATGGTTCTCATTAAAATATTGTTGTTTCATAGACATTAAAAACTACAAATAAAAAAATTTCAGTTTAGTATTTTTATTTGAAATGACTAAATTTTGTTATTTATGAAGTTGGTGTTGAAATTGGATCCATCTTGTTCAACATCAATACAATAGATTTTTTTAACTTCATAATGTATGAGATTTATTACCTTCAGTTCAAGAAAATATTGAATTCATTTACATTATTTATATGGAGGTTATTTACCTGTGCTATTGATTACTTCCTGATCGATAATCACATATAAATATTCATGTCTTTCTGCTCATTTTCATTCAGCCCAGTTTACACACCAAAACAAGTGGTGAAGTCACTGCCTCTCTTACTTATTACAAAGAATAGTAAGATGCTTGCTCCAGGCTATCAGTGTCGACTCTGTTTGAAGGCATTTCATCTCGGTCAACATACAAGATTACTACCATGTACTCACAAGGTAGCAGTCACATCATATTAGTTTGACTTTCCTTGTAGGGCCAGTTTTTGTGAATTAATTGACAATTTAAGTGTCTCTTTTCACTTTTTATTTGTGTTATGTGCAGAGATGTTCATATTGAAGAGTGTGTAAGGTAGAGCTGCAGCAGAGACCATTGAGAAGGCAGCTCTGTCCCTTATGGATGGATTTCTATTGGTTAGGACTCATTTCTGTATACTCTATCCAGGAAAGACAAAATAGCTCTTCAAATTAGATTATCTACTTTATCTACTTTAGTTACCCACAGAAAAAAAAAAAAGCTTGCAGAATAATAAGGTGTTTTTGTGACTCTTTGGATGAAACAGAAATGTTTAATTTGACATAATTATTATTTCAAGTGAACTCACTGAAATTAAAGTCTAATGTTGTTCAATGACTATTGGCAACCAGGTTTTTTCTGAAATAAAGTTACTTTAAATAAGTATTTATAGCTCTAGAGTCACCTTTACTTAAAATGTCTGATAGTTTGCTTTCTTCCCAAGAATGTGATTTATTATTTTACACCTTACCATCATCAGATCCGTTTCCAACTCTAGTTGGTTGTGACTATTTTTGTCATTTAATAAATTTAATTCATTAGAAAGGAACAGTGAAATTAATGGCTTGAATAAGTAATGGGATTTAATGAGGTTACAAAAATGATGTCCATAAAAGCCTTTCCATTTTAAGGTTGAAAATGGAGATCAGTCCATAACCCATTCCATTTTTCTCTTCAAATTGTTTCCATAAAACTTGATAAATTATAATTATCTTCCATTCTTGCTAAATAGTTTTAATAGTAACACAATAATGAAACTGGGAGAAACTTGCATAGATAATACACATCATAAACAAGATAATTGTATCTCTGATTAATTTATAACCTTTTTTTTAAGTTTCATAGGAAATGTATTGACAATTGGTTATTCTACAAGTGCAACTCATGCCCTATTGATGGACAAGTTATATATAACCCTTTAATCTGGAAAGATACAGCAGTAAATGGACACGCACATCAGTCCACTTCAAATGCAAGCATCACTCATCTGTCAAAACAGGAAGAACCAGAACTTTTTATTCCTGGTACTGGATTAGGCTTAAAACAAAATAGACTTGGAATTTTACCAAGCATACCTCAATGTAATTCTGGAAAACTGGATACACCTGAAAGTTCAGCAAATACCTATCAGAATATAACAATAGATGATCAATTCTCTATCAAATCAGATGATTCAAAGTCAAGGAAATTAATCTATGAATATAAAATTAGCCAACATTTTCCCAGGTATCTTCAAGATTTACCAACTAGAACTGTTGGAAAAATGTCATCTCAAACATTTCTTCCTTCTATTGCTCACAAGAATATGGTATGTTCCACTGGAATGGAAAGCCCATGTATCAGTGAAAAACACTACACTGGTCAAAGCCAGAAGATGGCCAAAGACTGTAAACGTATTAACCACAATCCAAAGAAGACTCTTGGTACTAGAATAAAAGAAGAGAAGAAGAGATCAAGTACTTTCCTCCCAGAAGATTCAAATCTTGATGTCAATCGGGGTACAACTAAGATTAGTTCGCCCAAAAGATGCAATAATTGCATGGGAAAAATTAGACAAAAATGTAGTAATCTGTCAAGAAGGCCTGAATCTCATCCTCTAAAGACAAAAAGTCCTGAGCTATCTTTAATATTGGAAGGAATTCAGTTATGAAGATGTATTTTTATTAACATCAGAAAATATTTGAATATTGAACATAAAAGTGCTTCATTTGTAGAATATAAATACTGTATACTCTTGACAAATGTACATAGACTTCTTTGTCATCATTTTACCTACTTGTCTATAAATTACTAACTACTCTAAAAGAAATGACCACATTCTTTATAAGCCTTTAAGCATTAGGTGTTTTGGTGAGTATATTCGGGATGTTGTTAATTATGAATAATTTTTAGAAATTTTATTTCATATTGATAAAAATAATTATTTTTACTTAAATTAAGGAAATAGATTTTCCTTGCATTGAGCCACTGTTTTTAAATATTCCACTTGATAACATGTAATATAGAAGAATTCTTTTCAAGATCTTGTATATTTTTTGCATCTTCTTGTATTAATATTCACCATAAACCTTAAGAAAATCCAGAGGGTAGTTGTCTTTTTCACTTTATTTCTCTAAAGGTATTGCTTATACATTAAATGAAAATAAAGTATTTTATAATGCTATAAGTTATGCCACATTTAGAATGGTTTTGCTGATTTTAAAAAAGATAGAAGTATAACCAAATTTCTACTATTTGTACTATTTTTGAAGCCTGAATACAATTACTTAATCCCCTCACCCCCCTTAAAATATATTTGGGGGCAAGGACCTCATTGTCTAGTTCACTGCTGTATGGTCGACATACAGTGCTTGACAAACATGGGAATTCTATATTTGTTGAACTACTGAATCAAGAAGACAAGTGGCCACATAGCAGGGAGGCAAAATGAAAAAAATACGTGATATTAGAAAACCAAAGAAAGAAAATGTCTTCAACTAGGTCAGGTAAGATCAAGACTGAAGAATGCAATTTTGCTTTAGCAATAAGGAAAATAGTCGTAACCTCAGCTAGGAGAGTTCAGTGGAGTGGTGGGAGCCAAGTCTAGGTCCGATTGCGTTGGAGAGAAAATGGCAGGTGAGCACATGGAAACAGGGAGTATATACAACTCAGCACAAGAGATTACGAAGGAAAGAAAAGTAACTGGAAGATGTTCAGGGTTTGTTTGTTTTTTTGTTTTTTTGTTTGTTTGTTTGTTTGTTTTTTTAAGCTGAGACTTGAACCCTTTTATATGTCACTAAAAATACAGCCTGTGTGTGTGATAATTGATATCAGGCAGATAGTGCTGCTGATCATTGGTAATAACAGAAGGGCCCAGAGCATAGGTGTCAGGAGCCTACAGTAGGATGGAGGGACAGACCCACTATAACAAGGGAGGTTGCCGTCTAAGTCAGCAGACAGTGAGTAAAAAAGAAAGAGATTTGAGGTCACTGGAAAAGGACTCAAGAAACTGTCTTCTGAAGGGAAATGGCAAGTTAAACTAGTGAAACATGATGGCAATTCAGGCCATTTTGAAGTCCTTTTAAGTTTGGGGGCTACGGATCTATGTAATGTTACCAATCTGACTCATTCGGATGATGTTTAGCTGCAAAAACAGACTCTACGTCCACGGTAGAGAAGAAGGAGCTTTACATTCATCATGGTTGCAGCTCTGGGGGGCAGTCACAATTAAAGGAAAATGAACATGCCAAGTTTGGAGCCTCAACAAGGGAGAGGTCGAAGACTCAAAATAGACTCAAAATCTGAACAAATTAGAAAAGATTTATAGGAAAAGTCTGACTCTAAGGCAGGATGAAGGAGTAAATGAGTCAGAAGACCAAGATTGGCCAAACAGGAGCAGTAGGCAGGCAAGCTGCAAAAATAGGAAGTTGGGGTCAGAGAAAGTAGTACCTGAATAAGAGATTTCAGAGGGGGGAGGCTTCAGAGAGGTTCCGGGCAGGTGGGTGGAATGGCAGAGGGAACCGACGAGAATGAAACGTGAGGGGAAGCGAGAGGCGATGGAATAACTGGGTCAGACATGGACAGTAGCATCCTTCTTCCTAAGAGGGCTGGGGAGGGAAGGAAGTGTGTGGGTCTATTGCCAAACATCCTCCGCGGTGGTGTCTAGGAGGTCTAAGAGGAAGGGGAAGGAAAGGAGAGGCAGCAAAGGAAAGGAGGTGACCAACAAATGGAAATTAGAGGCGCAGTGAACAGGTCATTTCAAAGACTGAGTTTCGGGTGCTGCTTGGCTGTGGCCAGGTGGCTGCGGCCTCCAGCCGAGGCCGCTCCTCACCTCAGCCTCTCCGTGGCGGGGGGCCAGGGTCCCGGCAGCAAAGGCAGACAGTGAGGCGAGTCTTCGTCGCGGGGGGGCTGCTGGGCGGTGGGCTGCCCACTGGTGTAGGGTCACCACAGCTCGGGGGTGGGGGACGTGGCTGGAGGCTTGGGCCCAAGGAGGCCGGAGGCTGGCGGGGCTCGAACCCTTTGTCCGTGTCCCCCAGCGCTTCAGCAGAGGCACAGTGTGCAAGAGCTGAATGCTTGGAAATCCTGGGTTTTATCTAAACGAGGAAAATAAAGTGTAAAGGGCTTGCATGTCTCACCCAAGGTGGGAAGCCAAAACAAGAACAGAAATGCACATTTTCTTGCTCCTAGTCTGACGCGAGAACGCAGTGCTGCTCCTTCTCAGACTCTTTCCCTGAATTTCGCTCAGCTCCCCACTGAGGGAGTATCATATCATCCCATTTTAAACCTTTTTTTTTTTTCCTGATTCTGGCTAGAGAATGCCTTCTGGAGCTTGCAGAGGCAGAAGGCTGTTCTTACCAGTGGAGTGTGGCCGCGGAGTTGGTGTTACACTGAGCAGACACCTTCGTGAGTACGATGGTGACTAATCGCCACGCGTGTAATGTGTTGCTTGTACACACGGTGATAAATATTTTATTCAAAGCAGGCATCGTGATGAAATATTCAGAGGTGGGCATTTGCAGGAACATTTTCAAAGGCGATTAGAAGATTAAAAACTGATGAACTGTTTTCTAAGTGATGTCTACTGGGAAACAAGTTCTACCTCTAACACGCTCCTTGAGGAGGAGGAGGACCGATTTTCTTTAGGCTAAAAGGTCATGACGGTTGGATGAGTGAATGATCTGATCTCGCCGGGGCAGAGGCAGCATTTTTCAAGTCGGAGATGGAAACATTGATTAGTGGAAGACAGTCTGGCCTATCAGAGGAGTGTAAGTCACTGGGGAGGCTCTCGTGTCTGAAAGTTGGATTTCAGCTCGTGAATAAATTGTACTGCTTTGCGGCCATCTGTTCCACCCTGGAGCACACGCGCACACGTAAGCTTGTTCAAACGTTTGAGATCCTGAGAGTAAGGATTTGTGCTTAAATCGTGCTTCAGACACAACTCTAACTTGGTGATGATAGGCTAGTATGTTATTCTTAGTACAAAGGAGCAAAGTAGCAAAGGACACTTAAATATTTTAAGCAGTTGCTTTTATTTAAAAAAAATGTCAGCAATGGACCAGAAGTATGTTTCAGTGAGATTTCAGTAATATCTGGATAAGACTAGCACGGTATGCTGACAAAATTTCCTCTTTCAAAACATACCATCAGGAGCTCCCAGCTGGCTCAGACAGTAGCTCTTTGGGTTGTGAACAAGCCCCACGTTGGGTGTAGCGATTACTTAAAAAAAAAAAAAATTAAAATTAGAATTAAAAAATAAAGAAAAATAGATAATATGAATTGAAACTTTTGGAGAAATATGTGCAAGCTAGACATAATAAAATAGATCTTTTTTTATACTTTATAAAACCACTAAAATACGGCAAAGTTAATTTTCCAAAGTTCACACACCCATGTAACTGATTATTTAAAATAAGAATAACAATTTCCTCATTAGCTTTTCATTATTATGGATAATCGATGATTTTGAAATGCTTAAATTCTAGTGTTCGCTTCAGCAGCACGTATATAAAAGGCTAAAATTCTAGATGTTCATTACACAAGAAAAAATAAGACTCTAATGGTCATGGTTATCAACTACAAAATTTCTAAAAATAAGTCATTTTGAAGAAAAATCAAAATTATTAAAATACTTTGATCCTGATTGTTTCAATACATTTCGTAGTATTAAATATATAATTTTAAATAACATAATGAGGGGTGCCTGGGTGGTGTGGCTGGCTGAGAGCCGACTCCTAGTTTTGGCTCAGTTATCTCAGGGTCCTGATCTCAGGGTCATGGGATCAAGCCCCAGGCAGCACTCCACACTCAGCACAGAGTCTGCTTAAGACTCTCTCCCTCTCCCTCTCCCCCCTCACCTGCTTGCAGCTATCTCTCAAATAAATAAGCCTAAATTTAAAAAATAAAGTAAAATAAATAAGGAAACCACATTAAATGTGGCGTAAATTTTGAAATTAAAAATACAGTACTAGCGCTGGTTTACATTATTTTCTTAATAAAAATTTTCTTTTAACCAATATAATTTTCAAAAATTCCTTTTCCTAATTTTACTATAGACTGTAGAGGGCTAACAAATCATGTATGAGAAATAAGACAAGAATATAATAATGATAACTCTCAAATGTAATATGTATAACCTTCAATGTATTATTTTTGACAATAGGAAGCTTTAAAATATTTTATATTGTTACCAGGATAAAATTCACTCAAATTCCTTCTGAATAATATTTTATATGATCTTAAAAGAATTTAACGGGCACCTGGGTGGCTCAGTGGGTGAGCATCTGCCTTTAGCTCAGGTCCTGATCCTGGGGTCCTGGGAGGGAGCCCCTCATTGGGCCCCCTGCTCCATGAGGAGCCTGCTTCTCCCTCTCCCTCTGCTCCTCCCCCTGCCTGTACTCTCTCTCTCTGTCAAATGAATAAATAAAATCTTAAAAAGTATTTCAAAATTAAGTCTGAAGTGCATCATATCTACATGTATCCTTTAGCTTTCCAAATGCCTTCGTCATTTCAAAGGATGATATAAAAACCACAGTACCTTATTCCCTAGAAAATAGTCATAGAACTGAATGAGGGTATTCCATAATTTAATGAAAACGAATATTTTCTAGAGAAAAAAAGTGACCAAAAGAATATGAAAGAACGTATCTTTAATGTTCTATATGAGAATTTATACAATTTTTTAATAATTTTTTTAAAGAATCTGAGAGAGAGAGAGAGCGCGCACAAGCAGCAGGAAGGGGCAGCCGGAGAGGGAGACGCACAGTCCCCACCAAGCAGGGAGCCCCGGGCAGGGCTCCACCCCAGAACCCTGGGATCATGACCCAGGCCGACGGCAGATGCTTAACCGACTGAGCCACCCCGATGCCCCCGGCTATATAATTCCCAGTAGATCTCCACACAATGTACTAAAGACTGACTTTTTTTAGTTTTATTGAAGTATAATTAAATGAAACTGTACTTGAATGCGCACATCATGGGGATTTGATACATGCACACATGGTGAAAGGATCCCTCCTATCCAGTCTGCAAGTTCTAGTCTCTGAGCGAATTTCAATTCTGTAAAACAGCGCTACCAACTAGAGTCGCCGCCCCATGTCATCCTTGACGAACCTCCACACTCTTCCATACTGGTTGCACCAACTTCCAAGCCCAGCGTGACCCAGTCTAGTGTTGGTCCCCACCCCCCATCCTCACCGATGCTTGTTATGTCTTGTCTTTTTTCCTTTTTCTTTTCTTTTTTCAGTATAGCTGCACATTTTAAGTACGACTCAGTGACTTGACAAGTGTATTCATTATGCTGTGTTCGCCCCACGTCGAGCTACCGTCTGTCCCGTCCCATCGCTGTTACATCATTGACCGTTCCCCATATGCTCTGCTTGTTGTTCCTGTGACTTACTCATTCCAGACCTGGAGGCCTGTGTCTCCCTTTCCTCTTCGTGTCACCCAACTCGCCCCTGACCTTCCTCTCAGTTCATTCTCTGTATTTACAGTCCTGATTCTGCGTTTTCTGTGTTTATTTTAGATTCCATTGAGGAGTGGAATCACATGGTATTTGTCTTTCTCCGTCTGACTTACTTCTCTTGCCGTGATACCCTCTAGGTCCACCCATGTTGTCCCAAATGGAATGGTCTCACCCTTTTTGGTGGCATGTATATTCCGTCGTGTACGTATACCACATTTCCTTCTCCATTCATCTATCGGTGGACATGTCAGCTGCTCTCATGTCTTGGCGACAGCAAATCCTACAACAATACACATAAGGAAGGGTGCGTATATCCTTTCGAGTTACTGTTTTCACCTTCCTGAGGCAAATACTCAAGAGTAGAATTATTGGATTATTCTTTTCCACAGTCGCTATACCAACCCACGTTCCTCCCGGCAGTGCACGTGGCTTCCTCTTCTCCACATCCTCACCGACACTTGTTATTTGTCTTCTTGATTTTAGCCACTCTGACAGCTGTGAAGTGATATTGCAGTTTTGATTTGCGTTTCCCTGATGATTAGGGATATTGAGCGTCTTTCCATGTGTGTCAACCATCTACATGTCTTCTTTGAAGAAATGTCTATTCAGGTCTTCGGCCCGTTTTTTAATCAATTATTTGATTGTTGGGGTTTTATTTTGGGGAAGGTTGGGGCTTTTTTTGGTGTTGAATTATATAAGTACCTTATATATTTTGGATATTAACCCCTCATTGGATATACTATTTGCAAATATCTCTCCCACTGAACAGGTTGCCTTTTGGTTTTGTTGATGGTTTTCTCCACGGTGCAAAAGCTTTTAGTTTTGGTACAGTCTCAATATTTTATTTTTGCTTTGCTTTCCATTGCCAGAGAGGATATATCTAGAAAAAAGTTGCTAAGGTCAAAGTCAAAGAAATTACTGCCTATATTTTCTTCTGGGATTTTTATGTTTTCAGGTCTCACATTAAAGTCTTGAATTTGGGATCCCTGGGTGGCACAGCGGTTTGGCGCCTGCCTTTGGCCCAGGGCGCGATCCTGGAGACCTGGGATCGAATCCCACATCGGGCTCCCGGTGCATGGAGCCTGCTTCTCCCTCTGCCTGTGTCTCTGCCTCTCTCTTTCTCTCTCTCTCTCTCTCTGTGTGACTATCATAAAATAAATAAAAATTAAAGTCTTGAATCCATTTTGAATTTATTTCTGTATAAGGTGTAAGAAAGTGATTCTGTTTTATTCTTTTGCAAGTAGATGTCCAGTTTTTCCAACACCTATTTGTTAAGGAGACTATATGTTCCCCATTGTATATCTTGCCTCCTTTGTCACAGATTGACCATATAAATTTAGGTTTATTTCTGGGCTCTCTATTCTGTTCCACTGATTTGTATTTATTTTTGAGCCAGTATTTTACTGTTTTGATTACTACAGTTTTGTATATATTTTCAAATCTATAACTGTGGTATCTACAGTTTTTTTAAGATTGTATTTATTCATGAGAGACACAGAGAGAGAGAGATCGAGAGAGAGACGCAGAGACACAGGCAGAGAGAGAAGCAGGCTCCCTGTGGAGAGTCCGATGGGGGACTCGATCCCGGGACCCACCCCATTTTTGCAGACCCCAATATTTATTTATATTTATATATTTTTATTTTATTTTATTTTAGGGAGAAAAAGTGTGCACAAGCCGGGGGAGGGGCAGAGTGAGGGAGGAGGGGAGAAGCGGCCTCCCTGCTGTGGAACCTGATGCAAGCTCAATCTCATGACCCTGAGATCACAACCTGAACTGAAATCAAGAGTTGGATGCTTAGGGACACCTGGGTGGCTCAGAGGTTAAGTGTCTACCTTCAGCTCAGGGCATGATCCTGGAGTCCCAGGATCGAGTCCCACATCAGGCTCCCTGCAAGGAGCCTGCTTCTCTCTCTGCCTGGGTCTCTGCTTCTCTCTCTTTCTCTGTCTCTCATGAATAAATAAATAAAATCTTTAAAGAAAAAAAAAAAGAGTTGGATGCTTAGCTGACTGAGCCACCCAGGGGCCCCCTTGTGGACTTTTTAATATTAATTCCTTCGATCCTAGAGCGGGGAATATCTTTCCATTTGTGTCATCTTCAATTTCCTTCACTGGTGTTTTAAGATTTTCAGAGTACATCTTTTTGCTATTTACTCCTAGGTATTTTATTCTTTTGGGTTCAACTGTAAGTGGAATTTTTTTTTCTAATTTCTTTGCTATTTCATTATTAGCGTATAGAAAAACAGCTCGTTTCTGTGTACTGATTTTGTATCCTGCAACTTTGCTGAGTTTACTTATTACTTCAGAAGGTGTGTGTGTGTGTGTGTGTGTGTGTGTGTGTGTGGACTCTCTAGGGTTTTCTACGTATAGTACCATGTCATCTGTGAATGGTGACAGCTTAACATCTTCCTTACCAGTGTGGATACCTTCATATTTCTTTTTCTTGTCTGATCAATGTGGCTAGGGGTTCTAATATGTTGAATAAGAGTTGCAAGAGTGGGCATTTTTGTCTTGTTCCTGATCTTAGAGGAAACACTCTCAGTTTTTCACCAATGACTATGATGTTAGCTGTGGCTTTTTTACATATGTTACCTTGAGGTATGTTCCTTCTAAACCCCCTTTGTTGAGAGTTTTTATCCTAAACTGGTTATGAACTTCATCAAATGCTTTTTCTGTACCTATTGAAAAAATATGATTTTTATCTTTTGTTCATGTGATGTATCACATTGACTTATTGGCAAATATTGAACCATTCTGGCATCCCCAGAATAATCCCCTTTTGATCACGGTGAATGACATTTTTAATGTATTTTTGAATGCAGTTTGCTAATATTTCGTTGAGGATTTTTGCATCTATGTTCATCAGGGATAATCATATTTTTAAATAAATATTTACTAATATAGTACGATTAATACTATTAGGAATTACTGCAGGGGAATTAAGCAAATTGACCTGGATCAATTCACAAAAGAAGATGACATACCTAAGGTCACATGAATTGATTCTTGTCACCATTACATGTCAAACAGTTTTGACCTTTGTTACTAAAGGGAAACCAACTGACGTTGAGTCGAGGTAGATCACGCACAACGTTAGGAAGTTCAACATGCTGGAGTCTGGGGAACAGGTCGGGAAAAAATACAAGAGGTGAGAATACCAGTGAGGAGAGCGTTGCCATAGCCCAGGTGAGGCGAGAGTCAAGGTACAACATGGCACAATTAGCAAGCCCAGGCACTGGCTTCAGAGCGACTTTAGTTCCGATGTTGGCTCTACCACTTAGCAGCCATGTAGCTGTGAGGGGTTCGCTTCTATTTTCTCAGGGTCAATTTTCATTATTATAATGACCTTCTTTTCTGTTATCACTTTCTCCTAGAATCTCTAAGTATAACCCTCTCAGCTTCCTTCTAGTTTCCATTTGCATGAACAGCTATCTCCATCGTGATGCTTTTAGCCTGTGCGTTCCATTGACCTATGTATTGGTGTCTGGGCCAGCACCTGCTGTTTTGATTACTCTAGCTCTATGATATAGCCGAAGTCAGGAAGTTGGTGCCTCCTGCTTTGGTTTTCTTTCTCAGGATTTTGTTGATTCTGTCTGGATGATCTTTCCATTATTGAGAATGAGCTGTTAAAATTCATATTATGGTATCACTATTTCTTTCTCCTTCCAGATGTTAGTTTTTGCTTTATATGCTTAGGTGCTTTGTTATTGGGTGCATAAGTATTGACAATTGCCATTTCTTTTTGTTAGTTTGACCCTTTTATCATTATAAAATGACTTTGTCTCTTTTTACCACTTAAAGTCTATTTTGTCTGAAGTAAGAGTACTACCCCTGCCTTTCACTGAAGGTCATTTACTTAAAATATCTTTTTTCCATCCCTTTGCTCTCAGTCTATGAGTATCTTTAAGGTGAAAGTGAGTCTGTCATAAGCAGCATATGGTTGGATCTTATGTGTAATCCATTCTGCCATTCTCTATCTTTTGGCTGGAAAATTAAATCTACTAAAGTATAAAGTACTTTATACTTTATATTAGCAAACTGATACATGTGGACTTGCTGTCGCCATTTTGTCAATTTTTTTCTGGTTGGTTTGTATATCCATTGTTATGTTACTGTTTTGGTCCTGCGGTCTCTTTAGATTTGGTGTCTTTTACTACTGGTATGCTTTAGCTTATTGTGTTCTTTTGTGTAATTTCTACAGGTTCTTTCTTTGTGGTTTTTGTGAGGACTGTATGAAATAGCTTAAAATTGTAACACCCTATGTAAAAATGATAAATTCAATACAATTCCTAAACTTTACACTTTTGCTTCTCTTCCAGCTCACATTTTAGGTTGTTGATGTTACAGTTGGCATTTTTTTTAAAGATTTTATTTATTTATTCATGAGAGACACACAGAGAGAGAGCGGCAGAGACACAGGCAGAGAGAGAACATGGGACTCGATCCCAGGCCTCCAGGATCACACCCTGGGCTGAAGGTGGCACTAAACCACTGAGCCACCCGGGCTGCCCTAGAGTTTGCATATTTTTCATATCGTGTAATAACAGATTATTGTAGTTATGGTTCTTTTTACTATGTTTGTTCCTTCACTTTTAACCTAGTTTCAAATGGACTGCATACCACCATTATAAATTATAGGATCCAGTTTTGACTATGTATTTACCATTATCATAAGTTTTACATTACTTAAGTTTTTGTGATGTGACTTAGCATACTTTTATTTCCATTCCAAGAAATTCTTTTAGCATTTCTTATAAGGCAGGTCTAGTGATACAAACTTCAGCTTTTGTTTGTTCAAGAAAGTCTTTATCTCAGGGCACCTGACTGGCTCAGTTGGAGGAGTATGCAGTTCTTGATCCCAGGGTGATAAGTGCAATCTCCATGTTGGGTGTAGAGGCTACTAAAAACAAATAAAAAAATTTAAAAAAAAAGAAAGTCTTGACCTCTGGACAAGTTTAATGTGTATAGAATCTATATTGATAGTGTTTTTCTTTAATATTTTGAATATATCATCCCAATCTCTCCTGGACGGAAACATTTCTGTTGAGGAACACCCAATTGTCTTATGTGGGCTTCCTTGTATATAATTCCTTTTTTTCCTCTTCCTACTTTCAAAACCCTTTCTTTGTCTTTGTCTTGACAATTTAATTATAATGTCTCAGTGTAATCTTATATGAGTAGAATGTATTTAGGATCCTTTTTGCTTCATGGAACTAGATGTCCATTTCATTCCATGTTAGCGAGGTTTCCAGCTTTAAATATATATTTCTGTTCCTTTCTCTTCTCCTGGAATTCACATAATGTGGTTATTCTTTTGATTGTGTGCCATACATCTTATAGGCTTTCTTCACTCTTTTTCATTCTTCTTTCTTTCTGCTTCTCTGACTAGATAATTTCAAATATCTTCTAGATTATTGATTCTTCTGCATGATGAGTCCTCATGTGACGCTCTCTGTTTAATTTTTCTTTCCAATCATTGTATTTTTCAGCTCTAGGATGTTTGTGTTTCTTTGTTTTTGATCCTGTTCCTTTGTTGAAATCATTCTGTTCATGCGTTGTTTTCCTAATTCTGTTTAGTAGTCTGATTGTTCTTATAGTTCAATAAACTTCTTTAAAAGGATTATTCTAAATCTTTTGGCAGTTCACAGATCTTCATTTCTTTAGGGTCAATTATTGGAGCTTTATTAGTTCCCTTTGATGCTGTCATGTTTCCCAGATATTTAATGATCCTTGATTCCTTAAATTAGTATCTGCATATGTATGCAGTCTTCTCATCTAGACTTTACAAGTTCACCTTGGCAGAGACAGTTCATCAGTCAGTGCAGTGTGGGTTTCTGGGTAAGTCTGCTGATGATGTCCTTGGTCAGGTGGAGCTTGCTAATCTTGGTGTTTTGCAGGGCAAGGTAACTGCCCAAGTTCTGAGGTTGGAGGAGTAATACTGGCCTAGAACAGTTGGCTAGGACCTGTAGCTTGGTTCCAGCCTATGTGAGGCTACAGCATGCGTTCGGTAGTTGCTTGGGTTCCTCGATCAGGCTTACTAGCTGGTTAGAATTGGTACTATACTCAGCAGCAGGGTTCGGTTATGAATTGGTTTTCTTGCCTTGGCTGGGCAGCAGAATGTACCTCAGGGTCTGCACAAATCTGGGAAGGGTGACCCAAATCTGGCAAGACTGTCTACTGAATCCCTTGGCCATATGGGGCCATCAGTTTTGCTCAGAAGGGGAAAGCCATGGGCTGGGCTCTATTCAAGTGCCACTTGAATGGAAGGCTAATATAGGCTGCAATATAAGGCTGTTAGGGCGGCTGTACGGCCTCCCCAGGGCTCTGATGGGTTCCCTGGCCCAGGTACCGATAGCTATATTCAGCAATGGGTGGTGCTGTGAATTATTTTCGCTGCCTAAGCGCAGTGGGAGGACGAGCTCCAAGGCCAGTAAGGCTATTTGTGGCCTTGACTCGTGCCACTCTGTGTCCTAAGTTCCCTGGCCAGAGTCACTGGTTTTGGTCTGCAGACAATCGTCTCTGCCTGCTGGACTCAATTCAAGCATTGCTGGCATTTTGGCCGGGCTCTTTGGTTGGGTGGGGCTAAAAATTTCATTGAGCATTGGGTGGGAATATGAATTTGTTTCCCACCTGGGTGGGGTTGGGGAATCCTCCATGCCTGCCACTGGCTTTATTGGTGATCAGCTCTGCCTACGCTGTTTGGGGTTTGCTTGGCTGTGCTGCTTCCAAATGTTCCTGCCAGACTTTCTGGTGGGTCAAGCTAGGAGCTTTCCTCAGCAGTATGTGAAGGTTTTGACACAGCTTCCCTGTGGGTGCTGGGGGACGAGCCTACGGGACCAGCAAAACCCTACAGTTGAGGACCAGAATCAGAGGACTGTTTTTGACGGTCCTCTTCTCCGACTGTGCTACTGACGTGGGGCTGCCAACGAGCAAATCTGCTGGTTACAAGTACTGCATGGGTGCCGCAGGTAGGAACTCAGTCTACCAAGATCTGAGTGCTGGCTACTGCAAGCCCCTTCCCTTCTCCATCACAATCATATTCCTAATTTTAAAGCCCTGTGGATTCTTCTGTAATCCTTGTGGGGGAGACCAGAATCGGGGCTCCCAAGAAGTAAGCAACAATGCTGAAGGAGCTGGTTGTCCACCCTGGGCTCTCTTTTCTCAGGGGAGCTCTCTCAGGGTGTTGCTGCACCCTCCTGGGTAGAAGGCAATATAGTCAGCGTGTAGCCACTCCCCTTACCCTTCCAATGCAGGCTGCCTTGGTCTTTGTGCTACAGGGAGGTGCTTCAGCTTCACCCTGTGTTCTAGGATTCTCTTGGTGGTACCTTGTCCATGAATAATTATTAGTTGTTCTTGTGAGGGTGGATGAAGCCAGGAACAGCCCGTGTTCCCATCTCGGTGACAACACTTTCCTGTTGAGGATTTCTGTATCTGTGTTCATTAGGGATATTGGCCTGTATTTCCTTTCTCGTAGGATCCTTGTCTGTTTTTTGCATCAAGGTAATGCAGGCCTAGTAAAATGAGTTTGGAAGTATTTCTTCCTCTTCTATTTTTTTGGAAGAGTCTGAGATGGATTGGCTTTGTTTCTTCTTTGAATGTTTGGAAAAATTCACCTATGAAACTGGTCCTCGACTTTTGTTTGTTGAGAGGTTTTCAATTATTGATTCAATCTCCTTCCTGGAAATCCGTCTGTTCAGATTTTCTACTTTTTTCATGATTCAGTCTTAGTAGATTTTATGTTTCTAATAATTTATCCATCTCTTTTAGGTGGCCCAGTTAGTTTAGTAG
This sequence comes from Canis aureus, assembly GCF_053574225.1. Taxonomy (NCBI): domain Eukaryota; kingdom Metazoa; phylum Chordata; class Mammalia; order Carnivora; family Canidae; genus Canis; species Canis aureus. The sequence continues at coordinate 1,870,629 of NC_135644.1, forward strand.
TCTCTTATGCTCCATTGTATTTCTATGTTATCAGCTATAAATTCTCTTCTTTGATTACTAATTTTATTTATTTCAGTCATATCTCTTTTTTTTATCTGGTAAGAGTAGCTAAAAAATTTTCTATTTTGTTTACCTATTGAAAAATCCAGCTCTTAGTTTTATTTATGGTTTCTAATGTCTTCTTAGTCTATTTCACTTATTTCCTCTCTGATACTTGTTTCCTTCCTTCTACGAACATCAGGCTTAGTTTGGTCTTCTTTTAGTTCTTTGAGGAGTGAAGTTAAGTTGTTTATTTGAAATGTTTCTTGCTTCTTAAGGTAGGCATTTATCACTATGAACTTTGCTCTTAGAATCGCGTTTGCTGGATCCGATAAGTTTTGGTATGTTGCTTTTCCATTTTCATTTCTCTCAAGATATTTTTTAAATTTCTCGTTTGATTTTTCCTTGGCACATTGCTTGTTCAGTAGCATGTTGTTTAATAGCTACATATTTATGAATTTTCTAGTTTTTTCATGTGATTTCTAGTTCCATACCACTATTGTCAGAAAAGATGATTGATATTATTTCAATCTTCTTAAATAACAAAATGCATGTGACCTAACATATGCTCTATCCTGGAGAATGTTCCATGCGTGTTTGAGAAGAATGTATGTCCTGCTCCTATTGAATAGAATGTTCTGTAAATGTCTGTTAAGTCCATCTAGTCTAATACATCATTTAAGTCCAATGTTTTCTCACCGATCATTTCTTTGGATGAAATCTCCATTGATAAAACTGAGACTGAAGTTCCCCACTATAATTGTATTGCCATTTTTCCCTCCCAGTGTATTAATATTTGTTTAATATATTTAGGTTTTCCTGTGTTGTTGCATAAATGTTTTTGAATATTCTTATTGGATTGGCATCTTTATCATTGTATATTGGCCTTCTTTGTCTCATAACAATTTCTGGCTGGTAGTGTATTGTGGAGAGGTACAGAGATTTACCATATACCTCTTGCCCCTGTGCATGCATAGCTTCTCCAATTATCAACATCACTCACCAGAATGGAACCTATTTTATCAAGATGATCCTATATTGACATATCATAATCGTCCAGAGTCCACAAATCACCAAAACCCATAAAAATGAAATTTAGGGTTAATTCTTGGTATTGTATATCTGTGGATTTGGACAAATTTAATAATATATATCCTTCATTATAGCATAATATAGAATATTTTCACTGTACCAAATGTCTTCTGTGCTCTGCATTTTTACCCTCCTCACCATAACTGGTCTCCAAGGTTTTACCTTTTCTAGAATGTCATATTTTTGGAATCACACAGTATGCAGCCTCTTCAGATTGACATCTCACTTAGTAATATGCACTTAAGGTCTCTTTATGGCTTGATAGGTCCTTCTTTTTAGCTTTAAATAATATCCCACTGTCCATTTTATCCATTCACCTGCAGAAGCCATGTAGGACATCTTGGTCGCTTCCCAAACTTCCTCTTTATACAAGATGACATTTCCAAGAATTATTTTAATTACAAAATGGGTTATTTGTGGTTACTTTGTTTCTCTTAATTTTATAAAATTTTTGCCGTGGTTAGACCCTTTCTATGGATTCTGAAGGGTTTTTTTTTTTTTAGAGATTTTATTTATTCATGAGAAATACACAGAGAGAGAGGCAGAGACATAGGTGGAAGGAGAAACAGGCTCCCTTCCTGGAGCCCCATGAGGGACTCGATCCCGGGATCCCAGGATCACGACCTGAGCCAAAGGCAGATGCTCAGCCACTGAGCCACCCAGGTGCCCTAAATTCTGAAGGTTTAAAGAGTTTCTCTTCTACAAATATTATTCCATTGAAGATCTATTCTTTTTCTTTTGAAAAGGCACCTCAAATCAGACAAAATATTTTTTTCCAAAAATATTTTTATTCAATTTATCACACCTGGGTTCTAGGCTTTTGACACTTAGAGTCCAAGAGACTGTGTGTGTATATGTGTGTGTACACAGGTATGTATCTTTTGAAAACTTTACTTTGAGCTTTCAGGAAATTGTTAGTTTCAAGAAGTAAACGAGTAACTACAGAAACAATTCAAAGTTGATATAATTATTCAGAAAACTAATTACTCACTATGTTTTTGAATTTCTGCTCCAAGGGACAGCGAAGGTCCTCATCCTCCAGAAGCTTAATATCTAAGGTAGATAAGTAGACAACCTAGGTAATTTTAAACATGAAAACGAACAAAACAGTAGGAGCAGAATCATAAGGTGGAAGCATCTAAGGATTAAGGGTCAGAAGCCAACTCAGATGGGGTAAGAGAAGGTCTAAGGAATTCAGCAGAGACCTTTTTATAAGATTCATTTATTTATTTATTTCAGAGAGAGAGAGAGAAAGCACATGCATGGGTGTGCATGTGTGTGCACAGGGAGGGGGGCAGAGCGAGCCCTCCAGCAGACTCCCCGCTGAGCGCACAGCGGGGCGGGGCCCCATCCCAGGCCCCTGCGACCTTGACCTGAGCTGAAATCAAGAGTCGGCGGCTCAATCGACGGAGCCACCCAGGCGCCCCTCCGCAGAGACCAATGTTCCAGAGACAGAAAGGCAAATGCAATATTCCAAAGCCAGAAACATCTTAGAAATTTCAAGGAATTAGATAGGGCGGCGGAGTGGGGGGGGGGGGGCGGTGGACAACCGTGAATTTAAAATACACTGTTCCGGTGTGAGGAGCAGTAGTAGGAAGAAAGGTTTTTATACGGGCAAAGGGGAGGACGGAGCACAGAGGCGCAGCACCTTTTCCAGGTAGTTGATGAGGTTCCCGTAACATGTAGTTCAGATGCTCAAAGATTTTACTTAGCAGAGGTGAGTATTGGGGTTGTGCTTCTCAAGACGCCGGGGGGCTCGGGGGTTGAGCACCTGCCTTGGGCTCAGGGCGTGACCCCGGGGTCCCGGGATCCAGTCCGAGGTCGGGCTCCCCGCAGGGAGCCTGCTCCTCCCTCTGCCTGTGTCTCTGCCCCTCTCTCTGGGTCTCTCATGAATAAGTAAATAAAATCTTAAAAAAAAAAAGAGTTGTGCTTCTCAAACTGCATTGCTTACGCATCGCCTGGGAGATCTTATTAAAATGCAGAGATGAGGTAAGTGTGTCTGGGAGCAGCGCTGCAGGGCCTGCAGTTCAGGGTCGCAGGCGCTGCTGGAGCTGCAGGTGTGGGGGCCACATTGCGTCGGGGGAGCGTGAGGTGTTCCACCTGTGAACCCTGCTCATCGTTGAAATCACCCGTATCTGCTGGTGACCGTGTTTGTAGTGGACGTGGACTCGCCCCCTTGGAATTTCTGATAAGGGGACCCAAGAACGGGACGACAGAGACAGAAGTCCCCGGGTGGGCCAGCTGCAAAGCTTGCAGGGACCGACGAACTACGACAGGCCGGGGAGCAGCATCGGTGACGGAAGGTGTGTGCACAAACCGAAGGCTAGAAGCGTCCGTGGTGACAGGCTGCGTCGCCGTGTGGACTCGGTCAGACACCCTCGGGCAGCAGCCAGCCAAAGATTACGTTGAAACGGGACGCTACGAGGCCCTCCCAGCTGCACCAACAACCAGATCGACGTGAGGCAGGTTCACGGGAGAAGACAAGATGCAATGGTGTGCGTGGGGGGCCTGGGCACGCGTGGGAGCTCCAGGCGGTCAGGCAGAGCGAGGCCTACGGTCCTGGACAAGGAGAGCGGCCTGGGGGCCTGGGGCTCAGGGGCAAGGGGTGCACCTCACAAGGTGACAAGAGCAGGTGTCGGGTAGGGAGGTGTCCGTCCTGCCACACAGACGGATCACTCGGGGAAGAGGTGTTTCTGTGCCCAGCGCCCCTCCGGGGAAAGGCCTCCAGCCCTCCTGCCTCTGTGGGGTCAAGGGAGGGACACAGGTTTCTCTTGAGCCCACAGGTTTCTCTTGAGCCTCAACCGCCTTCAACTCAATATTTCTGTGAAGACGAAGGGTGGCCCGTTGGGGTCCTGCTGATGACAGTTACAACCCATGCACCCTCCGTGTGTGTCCTCCACTGCGGACATCCCCAAGCTCCGCCAGGGACCCTCCCAGTCCCACCCAACGTACTGGAAGGAAAACCAGTCAAGTCTCCACCAGCACAGAAGGCGACGTGGGGGGACGGCTCCCTCCGCAACCCCCACCCCCACCCCCACCCCCAGAAAGGTCTCGTGTGCTTCCCGGTCTTTCTCTTATATTAGCAGGATCCGGGGCGGGGGGTGAAGTCAGCCCCATTCTGCTGAGGGCAGGGCCCGACGGCTGAGCATGCTGAAGGCACCGGCGGACTCGAGTTTCCGGGCTGGCAGGGAAGCTCCTATATTGCGATACATTCTCTTAGAAGTTTAGAAATATGTGCAAAATATGAGTAAAGACATCAAGAAGAAAATTCTCAAGGAGTATTTTCTTTGTTTCTGAAGAAAATCATGTCATTAAACATACTTTAAAGTTGTAGGACTTACACTTCGGATTAATAAAAATTTAGAAAACAAAAACAAAAACAAAAAAAAAAAGGACTGGGGTGAGGGAATGTCAAAAATTACCCGGGTCTCCCTGATCCCGCAGCCGCTGGATACCAGGCCCCCCGGAAGGTCCCCTGGATGCCCTCGTCCCGGCTCTGGTCCAGCCGTCCTGGAGAGCGGAGCCAGGCCTGGGGCTCCGGGAGGCTGAGCGGCTCCATCCCAGCAGCCCCCCGCATGACACCCATCGACGGACCATGTGTAACTTGGGGAGGCTGCGCTTAGGCCAACGGGCTTGAGCACTGGATCGCAGAAGGGGCCACGGAGCCCCGCTCAGGCGGCGCCTCATCCCCCCGGGGGCCCTCGGCAGCCAGGGGCCTACTGGGCCCGCTCCCCCAGAAAGGAGAGCTTCCACATGCAGCCCTATGTCCCCAGCTTCTCCCTTTAGGAACAGCCCCGGCCCCGGCCCCCTGCCACAGCCTCTCCCCTGCAGATTATCCCACTAATTTTATCTCCTTTGTTTGGCCTGCGGTGAATTCCTTCACGGCCTGTGCCACCCGTCCCACTCGATGGTCACCCTCCATTTGGGGCCCCCCACCCGATCAAGAGACACCCCCATTCGGGCACCACGTAATCGACTCACAGGAGGATATCAGGCTGCGACAGGGGTCCAGGGGTCCCATAGCGTTGAGCACTGTGGAACCGTCACCCCCGTGGTCCCATTCACTGTCTACCACGTCGTTAGAATACGGCTGGGCACCTGTGCTTCCACCTGGGACCCCTTCACCTGTCCCCCCCAACCCCATGCCCTCTGGCTACCAGAACTTGATTCTCTGATCTGTCTCTGCTTTGTTTGTTTTTTAGGTTCCAAGTGGGAGCGCAACTGCACAGCCTTCGTCCCCCCCTCCCCGGGGTGAGAACTCAGCAGAACGCCCCGAGGGGTCACGCGTGCTGTCACAAACGGCAACACGTGCTTCTGTGTCGTGACCCATCTCCCCCCGGGTGTGTACGGATGTCTCTAGCCATTCGTCTAGCGACGGACACATTCCATCAAACCACGGCCGTTGGAAAAATGCTTCGGAGAACATGGGCTCCGTGGACGGGTTGAATTAGTGTTTTCATGCTCATTGAATAAACATCCAAAAGTAGATTTCTGGGATTATACGGTATAAGTGTAAGGTTAGTTTGGGATTTTTCTGGTTTCTTCAGCTAGGCCTCTATCACTATAAACTTCCCTTTTAAGAACTGCCACTGTTGATTCTTTCAAGTGTTTTTTTTTTTTTTTTTTCATTTCAGTTGTGTTCAACTCTGATTGCTCCTTTTTAAATATATTTTCTCTTTGTTGAAGTTCTCACTGAATTCCTCCACTCTCCTCTCCAGTCCAGTGAGCCTAGTTATGATCATCACTTTAAACTATTTATCAGACATATTTCTTATCTCTATTTCATCTAGTTACTTTTCTCATGTTTTATCTTATTCTTTCATTTGTAGCATATTCTTCTGTCTCATTTTGCTTGTTGTTTCTATGAAATAAGTAAAATAGCTACTTCTCCTAAACTTGAAGGAATAGTTTTCTTGATGGTCATCCCCTGTGTATACTACATGCACCTGGTGACTTTGGCTGGCTGGAACTGTGGCTGGTGTGGACTGGGGCCCAGAGTACTTCATGCTGGGGGTGCCCTTGTAGGATGGCTGGAGCTGAAGTGGACATGCCTCAGGTGATCCTGAGGCTCTTCTCATAGAGAACGCCCCGTCAGGACAGCAAAAGCTGAATTGGGTATAAGCCCGGGTCCTGGGGTGATCCACACAGGGTATCCTGGCAGAGAGACTGGAGCCAAGCTGGCATGCAGGCCAGGGGGCCACAGAGTGCTCCGTGCAGGGGTTGCTCTGGCAGGGCAGCTGGAGCCTAGGTGGGGCACCAGCCAGGGGGTCCTTGGGTGTCCTATGCAGGCAAGACAGCTGCAGTGGAAGTGGGTAGGGCAGGGCAGGGTGTCCCAGAGTGCTCTGTGCCAAGGGTGCCTCGGCACAGCAGCTAGAGCCAAGGTGGAGCGCAGGCCAGGGTATCCCAAAGTGCTCCATGCAGGGTGTGCGCTGGTGGGACAGCTGGACCAGAGGAGGACACAGGTTATGTGCAAGAAGCACCCTGGCAGCGTAGCTGGATCTGAAGCAGGCATGAGCTAGGTCTCAGAGCACACTGCACTGGGGGTGCCCTACGAGCCAAAGTAGAGTGGGCCTGGAGTATTTCAGGTGCTTTGCCCACGTCACCTTGGCAAGACGGCTGGAGCTACAGTGAGCACTGACCAAGGGCGTCCCGGATGTGTCCTGCTGAAGTACCTTGGTGGGATGGCTGGGGCTGGTACGGGCTGGTGCCCGGAGCTCACTGAGGCAGTAGGCCAGCCAGGGCCCCCGGCCCCTGCTCCTGTCCATGTCATCAAGGAGAAGAAATGTAAACTGTGGTGTCTCCAACCCCTCCAACCTGGAAAGAGTTCCAGCAGCTCCCTTATCTTTGGGGGGGGGGGCGGTTCTGGGACATGGTTCCCTTCCTTGCTGTGTCTTTGTCTCTCTTGCCGTCCTCTATCTCTGTGCGGTCTCTCTAGCTTTTGTTGTTCAGAAGCCGTCCAGTCAGCCCTCAGTTCTCCTTCAGGAGGATTGTTCTCTAAGTAAGTGTAGGTTTGGTGTGTCCATGGAGGAGGTGAGTTAATTTACCTTCCAAGATGGAAGCCCACTTCCATCTTGGAGGGGAACCCACATCTTCTACCTTTTATTTTTTTTTTCCTATCTTTTAATTTTATGTGTCTCATGTATTCTTTAACTATCATACTTTTTAAACTTTACTAATTTGTCTCTTACCCTTCATACTGGCTTTATAAGTGGTTGATCTACTACCTTTGTTTATTTACCTTAATAAAACTTAATATATTTTATTATTAATTAGCGCCTTTTCTTTTTAGCTTAGCTTTAACATTTCTTGCAAAGCTTGTTTAGTGGTGAAGAGCTCCTTTGGCTTTTGCTCGTCTGGAAAACTCTTAATCTCTCCTTCAATTCTGAATGGTAGCCTTGCCTGGGTAGAGACTTCTCCGCTGGCAGTTGTTCCCTGTCAGCACTCTGAATATGTCGTCTCTCCCTTCTGGCCTATGAATTTTCTGCTGAGACATACACTGACACCCTTATGAAAATTCTCTTAGCCATATGTTGCTTACCTCTTACTGCTTTTAAGATTTCCTCTATCCTTTACTTTTACCATTTTAACTATATCGTGTTTCATCATGTTTCTCTTTGGGTCCATCTTGTTTGGAACTCTCTGGGCTTCCTGGACCTGGATGTCTGTCTCCTTCCCCAGATCAGGAGAGTTTCCAGGCATTATTTCTTCACATAATTTTGCTGGCCCTTTTTCTCTCTCCCTTTTGGGACATCTATAATGTGAATGTTATTTCCCCTTGATGTTGTCGCAGAGGGTCTTTAATGCATCGTCACTTCTTTTCTTTTTTTTTTTTTTCAGTTCGCTGTTCTGTCTGGATGTTTTCCATTGCTTTGCCTGCCAGTTTGTTGGTTTGTGCTTCTATTTCATCTGTTCTGCTGTCGTACCCCTCTACTGTATTTTTCAGTCCGGTCATGACTTCTGTTTGGTATTTTCTTATATTTTCTATCTCTTTGTTGAAGTTCTTTCTGTGTCCATCCAGTTCTTCTCCCAAGATCAGTGAGCATTTTTATGACCATTACTTTGAATCCTTTATCACACAGGTTGCTTATTTCCAATTCATTAAGATCTTTTTCTGGGGGTGTGTCATGTACTTTGGTTTGGAGCATATTCCTCTGTCTCCCCATTTTGCCTGTTTCTCTGTCTATACTATCCGGCAAAATGGCTACCCTCTCTTAGCCTTTAAAGAGTGGTCTTGTGCCGAAGCTGTCCCATGTGGGCCAGAAGTACAATCTCCCTTGGTCACCAGAGCCAGCCATTGCGTGGGCATCCCCATGTGTTGCATGGTGGGGCTCAGGATGCTCATCCAGCTCACTTAGGGCACAGGGTAGGCCGACCATGCTCTGGTGCTAGCAGGTTAGAGGGAGGAGAGCGCCAAAAATTATGCCCTTTGGCTCTGTCACCAGCAGGTTAGAACAAGATTATAAAAACGGTATCTTCCAGAACTTCTGTCCCTGAAAGTCCCTGAAGATTCCTGCCTCTCCAGCAGCTGTTTTAAAATTAGTAAGTGGGTCTCCCTTGCTTACGGCTTAGATACTTTTCAATCTGTTGCTTTTGTGGCTGGATCTCAGGGAAAATGAATTCATGTACAAGCCTTATAAGGGTGGGATTTCTGTACCCTATGATTCTCCTGATTTTTATTGCCTGGATTTTCTTTTTTTTTTTAAGATTTTATTTATTTATTCATGAGAATACACAGAGAGGAGAGAGAGAGAGAGAGGTGAAGTCACAGGCAGAGGGAGAAGCAGGCTCCATTCAGGGAGCCTGAAGTGGGACTCGATCCCAGGGCCCCAGGGTCATGCCCTGGGCTGAAGGTGGCGCTAAACCGCTGAGCCACCTGGGGTGCCCTGCCTGGATTTTCAATACCAGACATTTTGGGGTCTCATCCTTCCAATACCAGCTCAGCGAGTTGGGTTGCCTAGTGTGGGAAATAGTCCCTTCACTCCTCAAAAGAGAACTACACATTTTGGGGATCCTTCCCAGTTGTGGGGTAGCTACGTCAGCAGTGGGGTCCAGAGCAAGGTCATGTCTTTACCTCTTTTATTCTTCTTAGTGCATCTCTTGTCTTTTGTTGTGAATATATTGAATTGTTGTAAATACATTGTTCATCTAATTCTCTAGTTCCTCCTTTTCAGAGGAAAGGTATACTATAATTTTCCTTACAAGCTGTTAAGTTTGTTGTGTTCCTGAGAAGAGGTAAGTTCAGGGTCATCCTACACCACCATCTTGGATCCCTTCCTCCCTAATTTTACTGGTCCTCTTTTTTATCCAAAACCTGGTGATCCTAATGAAAAAGCACAACAATAATGGCTGTAATAATTCAGTTATCAAAGGCAGCCTTCAAATGCCAGTTAGTTTGCAGTGCTGATCATGAGTTCTTAAATAGAGATACATTTGGTTAACAAGGTTGAAACATAAAAGCAACCCCTTATCATTTAAATTCATCAAATTTAGTGTCAAAAAACAATAATATTTGCCTAGCCTGTGTTTTTCCTCTATACCACCTTAAGTTTTCCATCAGCCATGTAAGGGAGGTACATGAGAAATCTAGATGCCCCACTGATCCTTAAAATTCAGAATAGCTAAAAGAAAAGGACTGATCTCCCCCATTCATCCCAATAATCAGTAATAAACCTAAATGAAAACAATTAGTAACAATAAATTATCTATTAAAGTCCATGTTAATAATTAAGCATTTCTGTATCTAATGGACAAAAATATCTGGATATTGGGGTAAATTTAAGCTGAATAAATATACTTTTTAAAAATGCTTTCCATGTAAAACAAAAACTTATTTTTCTAGACTAAAATATATAACTATGTAAAATAAAAATTATTCCTAGCTATTTATTCCATGTTGTTTAGCAGCCACAATTACGCTTTTCAACATTGTATGTAAGAAAGGTTTTTAAGCTTTTCAAGTGGAATAAGCCCAGAGACTCCTGGGAATGTAATTATCTGGTTTGTTTTGAATCAGACTGTGTACAGTTAGTCTAGTGTTTTAATAAGGTCTCTAAGGATTAGAATCAGTCAACATATGAATTATGAAACTTCTAGTCAATCTGAAGTACAGAAAAAAAGGCTAAATCATGTAGGAAATTGGGTGTCCCTATAGGACTGTGATATGTTAGTTACAAGTGAGTATAGGTTTGAAAACTAGGAAATGTAAAATTCAATCAGGAAAGGTCACTGAAGGGAAAAAAGTATCATATACTTCTCAACTTGTAAACTTCCCCAACAGAAGCAGATAGGTATTTATCTACTATAGCTAACAAAGTGGAAAGAAGTGTTATTGCAGTTTTGACAAACCCAGGTAACTTTAAAATGTGATCTCTAAGTTTATCTAATTTAAAAAGAAAATTATCACCATTCTCTGCCTAAGAAATTGGCCATATATATTTTAGTGAAATTTTTTTCCATCATTTGCAACTTTTGGTATTGCACATTTTAAATTGATTATAATCAATGTATTTATTTCTAGATGACTTTTTTCTAATCAAACTCTGAAAATGTTTTTATTAAAAAAAAAAAAACCCAGTTGGACAGAAGTCCACAGACCCAAAATAAAGGAAAAAAAGAAGAAAGTCAAGGAAATAATGTATTTTGATGGAGCAAACAAATCCAAATTTAAGACAATAGAAAAGTTCTCAAAAGAATTTAACCCCACTGTTGATTCAGAGAGAGCTTACTGATAGAATTAATCTATCTCCCTGGAAACTGTACTAGAGAAATCTACCTATAAAAAGGCCAAAGTGATTTTGAGAATCCTTGATAAAGCAACACTGTGGTATAGTTTTAACTAGTGCTATATCAACAGCATGTAGTTTAGGGAAAGGTCTTTAATTAGCTGATAAGTAAATCGCTTCTGATAAATTCATTTTAAAATCTAGCTCCATCCGACTATCTTTCCTATAGTTCTTACCTATTAGTCTTCCCCTATTAATTTCCCTTCTGAGATGAGAATGTGATGACTGGTTCATGAACATCATTGTTTGGCAACCATGTTTCTGATCGTGATTTATGAAACCTATTTTCTATTATAATCAGTTCCATGTGAGCTTGGATGAGTCCAGAAACTACATTATCTCTGTCAAGACTCTGGGCTATCCGAGTGGGAGACCAGGCCCTGGAACAGAAGTAGCCACACAGCCTGGCTTCCATTCTACAGGGATCCAAATGGGAGTGTCTATCTCAAACAACAGTGCTGGGGTCATAATCTGCACTGTATCTGTAAGCGGATTCAGGGCCCAATTCCCATTAGAACTAACCACAGATATTTCTACTACCATATTAATTTATGTAAATTATACAAAATGTCTGAAAACACAGCAGCCAAGCTAATGGCTCCAAAAAGTATCCTAGGGGCGCTTGGCTGGCTCAGTCAGTAGAGCATGCAACTCTTGATCTCAGGGTTTTAAGTTCAAGTGCACATTGGGTATAGAGATTACTTGAAAATAAAAAAAAAATATGGGCATGTGGGTGGTTCTACTGGCTGTGTCTGACTCTTGATCTCAGCACAGGTCTTGATCTCAGGGCTGTGAGTTCAAGACCTGCGTCTGGGCTCCACCTTGGGCATGGAGCTTACTTAAAAAATAAATAAAATTAAACTAAATTAATAAGAGGTATTCTAAAAGCCCAAAATACAAATTGCCTGAACTTGAGTATGGTTCAATTAGGTGAGCAGAAGGGCTCTTGAAGGAGATCTAGCACTCTAAGTGTGAACAGCCTTTGTGTGATTATATTGTGTTAGGTTTAAAGTCCAAATACTTTAAGTGGAGGTGGGGAGAGGATATTGTATCATTTTCTCACTCAGGTATTTTGAGTACCACAATTTTATTTTACATTCTATCACATTATCTTAACAAGTCTTTTCATTGAATGGAAAAATAATTTGTCTATACTCAGCTTTAACAGTAAAAACGTGAACTTTGGAGAATATGAAATACAGAGAGAAATCAAGTTTATTATATAAACAAAGGGTATGCAAATAATATTCATTTTGCCACCGGGAGTGTAATAATGGAAAAAGTAATCATTGATTATTTATTAGATTAAATGACAGTTTAGGCAGGAATTTTTTGTAGTTTACCCAAAATTAAAGAATATATTAAGGGGATGCCTGGGTGGTGGAGTTGGTTTAATGTCCGACTCTTGGTTTCCACTTGAGTTGTGTTCTCAGGGTCATGGAATCAAGACCAGAATTAGGCTCCAGGTTCAGCATGGGGTCTGCTTGGGATTGTCTCTCCCTCTCTCTATGCCCCTCCCTCCCCTCTAAAATAAGTAAAAAAAAAAAAAAAAAAAAAAAAAGCATCAAGGACATTTTTAGATTTATTATCTTTAATGAACTATGTTTAACATTTTACAAATCTTCAGATTGTTACAGTTTTCAGCAGTAAATATAGTAATAATGGCAATAAATACAGTGAAATGTGAGATTCCTCTGTTGAAATACAAAAGATAGAAATACTTAAAAACAAGAGGGCAATACGTCAACTTAGGGTCTGAGATGGAAATCAGCATGGTCAAATTCTTTACGGTGCCAATACATGGGTGAACGCAGGACTCATTCCCTACAAGTGAATACGAACTTTGAGCTTCACCTTTGTGGGAAGTTTTGAGGGACAGTATTTGACCCACGGATTCCTAAAACTCTGTATGTATTGATATCAGAGGATCCAAACACAGAAAGTGATCTGAAAATGATTGCCAAAGCAAAGAAGTGCTTTTATTCCTCAACATTTGTGACCTTCGTGGTATACTGCATATTATAAAAGGGCGTAAACCCTATACAACTGCATAAATGCCATAAAAATTGATTTTATAAAGTCTCAAGATCATAATATGTATTCAAAAATACATATAGCTGTGCTTTAGTAAACGAATCCATCAGTTAATTGAGGGATAATTTTGCTTTTAAGATATATCCAAAGTATATACAAAGGATCCACAAATGTTAACAATTTGTGATCAAAATTCCCAAGAGTTACATTTGCAAAAAACTGTTGGTTTTCCATTTAAAAATTTAAGAAAGTTGTGAATACCGTCGGCTTATTATTACTTGGGTTAAGAAAAAGTAGATGGCTTCAGCTTTTTAACAGGAAATTTGTGAACTACTCACAAACGAGAAGTTACACATTTTTGATCATTAAAAAAGGTAAATTGCCGATACTTCCCCATTGAGAACAGAATGTGCAGCGTATAAAAGAAAGTAAGATTTTCTCCTGAAACCAAAAAAATTTCTAGCAAAGACCCTGGGGATACATCTTCTCGTTTCCTTTATAGGAGAATGAGTACGTGGCATAGTTGAACGGTATACCCTTCTATCGTGTGTATTCCATTACCGAGCTAAAAGGTGGAACAGTTTTATTTAAAGGTGGGGAAAATATAAACTTAATATATCGAAGTACAACATTTTACTCTATAGTTTCTAGCTTCATTCCACCATAATTCATCAATATAAACTGGATCCAAAAAAAAAAAAAAAAAAAACCCACAAGCGTTACCTGCATGCAAAATTCATTGTTCCAACATGAAACGCGAGGTCTGTATTTTTTAATGAACAAAAACTGCACATCCGCTTAATTTGGCCAACAGAAAGAAAACGCACATTAAAGAAAGATGCTATCATATCCTCCGATAAAGCAAGTCTGTATCAAAGGCACTTCAGCAGAGCACTAACTCCGTAACCTTTTCCAAGTCATCGTCGTGTATGCCACTTTTAATGCCTCTTTCTGTAGACAAATAAGAAACCTCCTCCTCAAAAAACTAAACCTAGGTATTACCCCAAATATTTCTCTCTTCTATGGATTGGGTAAAATATGGCAAACTTTTACCTAGGTTTTTAGGTTCTTTGGGTTAATACAGAAAGGAGTATGATCTGACAGGTTTGGTGTTATAGGAAAAACTGAAGTAATTCTAGGAAAAAACTGGCTGAAGTCTACTATCCTGGGGGGAAAAAAAAAGCTGTTGTCTTTCATGGACTATCCAGGTGTAGTTTGACTAATGCTAATAGGACCGACGTTGATTCTCTCAACTTGTTGATGCGCCTTGGTTGTCTATGTTGAACGAACACGGGTTCCCATGTTGAATAGAAGAAGATGAGAAAGAAAGTCATTTAGTTTTACTTTTCCCCCCAAAGGAAAGGGGAAGCTGCTTCAGATATTTGCCTTCATGGACATCTTAAGGAAAATGGGATGAGTTGATTTTAATTAACAAAGAGCTTTATTTTTAGGACGTATGAATGATGACTCAGAGTTGAAGACAATTATAATTAAAAACAGCTGTTGAGTGTGTTCATTCTGAATCCTTTGCTATGGTGAAAAGGACATGAATATATTACTTCTAAAACTAGAAAGAAATTTGCAAATGCTAAAAGTGATTTTAAAAAGACTTTTTTTTTTAAGATTTTATTTATTTATTCATGAGAGATGCAGGGGGGGAGAGAGAGAGAGAGAGAGAGAGAGAGAGAGAGGCAGAGACACAGGCAGAGGGAGAAGCAGGCTCCATGCAGGGAGCCCGACGCGGGACTCGATCCCGGGTCTCCAGGATCACGCCCTGGGCCGAAGGCAGATGCTCAACCGCTGAGCCACCTGGGCGTCCCTTACTTCTCCATTAAATTGAAACATTTTCTAAAACATCTTTTAAGAACGTCAAGAGAAAAACATCTGGATACATACCTAATATTCTGAAGGTGTTTCTGAGTCTCAGGGAAATAGAATTTCTTTTCCTGCTTGTCGACATTAAAAAAAATAATAAATGTTTATTTCCTTTAGTTTCACGTGTTTTGTTAATAAACTGAAAGGTCTTAATGAACACAAAAGTATTAATTTTTTAAATGAAGTTTAAAAGTCTTTAAACAGGTGAACTGGGGGTGGGGGGAAGGAATAGAAAAAAATATCTTAAAGCTGATTTTAGCCTACATGTACCAGTGACTGTTAAATTCAAGATACGGTGTTTGATTGTTGTTGTTTTTTTTTTTTTTTTCAGATCGATAAAAGTTTTCCTTGACGGCTAAGCTCATTTCACTATAGAAGCAGGGAAAAATAGAAAATTCAGGATGACTTATAAGTAACAAGTTAACCCCTTATCATTTATCCTGTGAAGTCATATCCCAAACAACCAAAGAGCTGGTGTTTCCCTCTCTGACAACCGAGTTGCTTCTTGCCCATCTTGCAGGAGTTAAGATTCGTTTGGGGGGTGACACACATGCTGTTCACACAAAGCAGGGAATCGTGGTCGGCCTTTACATTCTAGGGCAACATCAATTCAAAACACGTGTGGTTACTTCCACCTGCAGGCAGAGGAGCACACGGGGCAGCGTTTCACGGCGACGCTGCCCGGAGCGCAGCTGCGGTCCCGAAGGGTCCGCGGGGGCAGCATCGAGGCAGAGGCCACCTTGGGAGCACACACTTCACGGTTATTCTTAAGAGAGGGCTACGTTGGCTACGTGAGCAACATCTTCAGAGAACTAACGTCTTGAAACTATTTTACATTTTGAACTCCTGGATCCTTCCAATTCACCCCGCAAAAATAAACGAACAGGCCAGAAAAAGCATCCCTTGGTATCTTCGTCTGTCATCAGTGAACTGCCAGTTTACTATTTACTCCCCTTGAGACGTGTCCAGGGCCCACGGGACGGCTCGGCCTCCACGTCCTCGGAGGCTCACCCAGCAACGTGCAGGAAGCGAGACCAAGTGAGGCGGCAGGGACACGGCCACCCTCGCGACGGGCTAATTTATGGGAATCAGGGGGCGTTCCTCCCGCCTCTTCCAGATATTAGTCTTGCTGTCTCTTTTGGCTAGTGCTGGTCTGCCCCTTCTTCTGGTGGGGGAGATACTGGCCTCAAGGTCTTCGACGGTGCCTCTCCTTCCCGGAGACTCCTCCCCGGGGTGTTCCAGGATGGCTCCACTCCCTGCATCGAGGATGTGCCTTAACGCTGGGTCCTCGGGGGAACACACGGTAGTCCCACTCTCACTACTGCTCAGGTCTAAATCTTCTAAGTAAAGGATCTTAGGCTGATGCATGCTCTTGATGAAAGTCTTCTCCCTCTCGAGCTTTCTGCTTGAGTGGTGCTCATTCATGTCCACCCCAGAGTCCAAACTCGTGTCGTTGCTCTGGGCTCTCTTGCCCTTTTTCAGGTCTATAAAGGAATGTCTCACTTGTGCGACCGGTTTTCCATCGAGAGACACAAACCACGCTCTGGGATGCGGGGACGGCTTTCCCCTGGACAGCTCCAGGAGGGTCTGCTCCGAGATCCCCTGCAGCTCTGATGAGAAGGGAGTCATCACAACAGCCTCGTTCAGCGTTCCGGGAACAGAAACAGATTCGAGTAAGCTGCTGGAATACCGGCTCCAATCGGAAGTCTGGGATGGCAAGCTCTGCTGGCCTTCCAGTGGGATCTTTTCTTCCCTGGCGTCCGGGGGCTGTGCATGAGAATGCACCGGCATTTTGGGTAATGTCTGTGTGAAACTCTCCCTACTGACCGGTTCCATCAACTGGCCATAGACCAGCTGTCCCTTTCGTGGCAAAGTGGCTGACTTGGCCGTAGGTAACTGCTCAGGAGTGGCGAAAAGGTCCGACGTTTGAAGGATGGCAATGGGTTGGCTGTAGATATGCATAAGCTGTTCGGGGATGTGGGAATGTCCGTATCCCTCTTCCTTACCTGTGAGATACCGCTTTTCCTCCTGAGCCTCACCTAGAGATGAAGCCAGATTGCTGTTAATATGTCTCGGCTGTTTGGACCCTACGCTGGGCTCCAAAGACTGTGCTGGGCTCCTCGAGTAACTGTTTGGATTGGCGGATAGAAATGAAACATCCTCATTGTAGATCTTAAAATTGTCCCGAGTCTTTACCATGGAAACTCTTTCTTCCGCTTCTGCCTTCAATGGTTCCTTTTTCTGAGGGCTATAGGAGGAGTTTTTGGCATTAAATAACTGTGACTTGTCCTCGGCTTTTAACGCGACTTTGACCGAACTGATGTGATTTATGTGTGTTGTTGAAGTTGTCTGGTCTCTCTTGAGTACTTCGAGTTTAGTGATATTTCTTTCTCTTTTCTGTGGAGTACCACACTTATCCCTGGAGTAGAAGAGGTGGCAAAAAGTGTTTAAAACTTACGGTCTAGAAGATTCATTTTTTTAAGAATCTCAAGATACGCGTGTATATAGGCAATGCCACTGTTGAGTCTATCCTCTTTTATTTCAATCTACATCTTGAAAAGATCCAAGTACTGACTTTCATACTTTGTGATTCCCAGAACACACAGACATGAGGCTGTAATTGGATAGTTTTCTGTGTTTATACATAGTAGTATTTTTCTTACCTGCAATAACAAAGAAGTACAGCAAAGAATCCAATGACAATGACGATTGTTCCTCCTAATATGGCTGTGAGAAACACCGTGTGGTAGGCAGTTATGTCCCTTGAGTCTCCATTTATACCTGAACCTAAATATTTCAATATAAACAAATGGAGAAAATACATTATTTTATTTTTTTTAATTTTTTAAATTTATTTATGATAGTCACAGAGAGAGAGAGAGAGAGAGAGGCAGAGACATAGGCAGAGGGAGAAGCAGGCTCCATGCACTGGGAGCCCGATGTGGGATTCGATCCCGGGTCTCCAGGATCGCGCCCTGGGCCAAAGGCAGGCGCCAAACCGCTGCGCCACCCAGGGATCCCAAAATACATTATTTTAGATCAAATTTTCAACCAGGTCCTATTCTGGGAAAGGCGTATGTGTACACAGTTGTGTTTGGTGGTTCCCATCCCAATGGCGGGCTTCCCTGTGGGTGGAACGTCTGTTCCCTACGTTTTGGGCTTCATCAGTTGACTTGTGCTCAATGAAATGTGAGCACCTTAACCAAGGCTGCATGACACGGCCCTGCCATCTTGCTGAGATCCTCTAATTATGGACAGTGTATCCCAAAGTGCTGCCCTTCCTTCAGCCTATACGTTCTGGAAGGAGAACAAATGATGCACAAAACCAGGCCAAGCCCAACAGTCTTGACATTGGCTTCCAGGCCAGACAGTGAGGGAAATTTGCTTCAGGAGGCAGCAAAACTGACCCAAGTTGTACGGTAGCAAAATATCTGGCAGAATAAAGTAGGAGAAAATATTTCTGTGCAAAGAGGTTTTAGAATAGAATGTTAGTAGGGAGGGTCGACTCATTAGCTATATGCAATTTATTATTTTTTTTGAAGATTTTATGTATTTATTCATGAGAGACACAGAGAGAGAGAGATTGAGAGAGACAGAGAGAGAGAGGCAGAGACACAGGCAGAGGGAGAAGCAGGTTCCCTGCAGGGAACCCAACGTGGGACTCAATCCCGGGTCTCCAGGATCACGCCCTGGGCTGAAGGCAGGTGCTAAACCGCTGGGCCACCCAGTCCTCCCAGCTATATGCAATTTAAAAATAAGTTATTTTTAAAGATTTTATTTGAGAGAGAGACAGACAGAGAGAGAGAGAGCACAAAGGGAGAGGGAGAAGCAGACTCCCCGCTGAGCAAAAAGTCTGACCTGGGGCTCGATCCCAGGACCCCAAGATCATGCCCGGAGCTGAAAGCAGAGACTTAACCAACCGAGCCACCCGGGAGCCCCTAAAGAGATGTTTTAAAGATACATTCAAAACAATTTGCCAAGGTAAGTAGGTAAGAAAGAAAGAATCCAAATGTGGGGGACTTGAAGGATTCGGGGTTTGCTCTTCCTTCAGCCTGGCCTGCAGATGGAGAAGACGCCACGCCGAGGCACAAAGGACCGTCTACCTTCCCGTGTGAGAATTTGGATACACACTGCGGCCGTCGTCTGCCGAACTGCAGTAAAGGCAGGTTAGTGCACTGGGGCGATCAGCTGCAGGCTATTAAAGATTCTGCACGTAAATAAAGGCAACTAATGAGGAGGCAGCCAGTTTTGGCGTCACCAAGACGGCCCCCGTGTACCACAAGGCTACCGATGGTTCTCAGCCCGAGCCTAGGACGTGCTCAGGATGATAAGGTGACGAGAACGAGGAGACAACTGGATTTCTAGCAACCTCTGCCGTGAGAAATGTCCAGAATGAGGCTTTCAGCTTCACCAGGGACACCAGGAAAGACTGAGGATCACAAGGTCTTCAGATCCTTTAGCTTTTGCATCATCCAATTTGATAAAAGTAAAGTACTAATGGGAGTTGTACGGGTTTGGGAGAAGCAGTGTTTGGTTATGCAACAAACTCTGGAGCCAGAATCCTAGGCTCACTCTTCTTTTTTAAGAGAAACTTAATAGTAAAGTTTAATTTTCTTTAAATATATACCTTTCTCCCACCTTCATCCCCCTCTGGGGAGGAACAGAAAGCGCCCCCCCCTCCATGCAGGAGACTTCATGTATAAAGCCTGATGTGGTGGGGAGGAAGGAGGAAAATACTACCGACAGAGGGGAAGAAGGTACGAAGGTACGTGGTGCTACCTTAGCCTTCAGACCCCCCGCCCCCATCCCCACATGATCCTTCAGCGCCTTGAGGAGCCTTTAGGAAACGTCCCTGGGACTTCACGTGAGTGTAGAGCAAGCCCTTCCTCTAGAGAAGCACCCGAACCCCAACATCACCACTTATTTCTCTGTAACTTTCTCCTTTTTTTTTTTTTTTTTTTCTTGGGCAAATTGGTGTCTCGGTTCCTGTCAGGTCTCACCTACGGGGGTTGTTGCAAGGACTGAAAAGGTAGCACAGGTGCTCAGCACATGAGAAGCAGCCGGAAGGTGTCCGCTGTAGGAACACCACTGCTGCTGAATGAAACTGGGAGGTCATGCAAGAACAGGCCACACTTTCCTACACAGCCGGGAAGTGGTAACAAAGGGCTCATCGTGTCTGATGGACAACCGGGGGCCGCGCTGAGCAACAGGGCATTCCTTCAAAGAGAAAAGAAAAAGGGGAACAGTTCTATCTGCAGATCCTTACTCAGGATCCAGAGCTGCAACGGAGTGAAGTTTGAGAATAAGTGGGTGAAACTCAACTTCTCCTAAGGGCACATGAACATATGTTTCCCCGACAGAGTGACGCTAACAGCTTTTCACTGCACAGGATTCCAATGGAAATGTGATGCTGATACTGTTGGGTTTCCCCCCAAATTTTATATGTATGACAATAGCAAAAAGTACGCATCTCCGTGTGTGTGTGCATGCGCGTGCGTGCCTAAAAAGAGAAAGGCAGAGAATTATATTTTCACTTAAATATATTTAAGTGAAATATATTTGAAAATGTGTATTTAAATGTGTATTTAAAAACAGTCGTAAGTACCTGTTTATTAAAGTCTACTATAGCAATCTATGAAAAACTACTTGATTTTAATTTCTTCTACTTATTTTCCAAGGAATTCTGTTCAAGATTAACTTAAAAAACAGATTTAGTATATTATCAACCGAATTTTAAGTAGCTCTAGCACAACAGACACTAGTCCATCGGAGGACCAATTTTTATTTTACAAAATGTGATTTTACTCATAATCTAAAATCGGGGGGGGGCGGGGGATATTAGAGATCATCATACGCAACTCCTCAATTTAGAAATAAGAAAACTAATATTAAGATGGGTAAGTACCTGTTTTCAAGCTCAGCCAGATATTTACTGGCAAAGCCAGAGCTACAATAAAGCTACCTATATTTCTAGTATAATGTTCATCTGACCGTGATGCACTTGCAGGTGGATTTTTCAAAAGCATCACCAGAAGCTACTTAATTCACATTAAATGGGAATCCCACACTTGCAGTTTAGTACTCTGATTCACACAAAAGCTCTTTTGACGTATAAGCTAACACAAAACTTCCACCTGCTTTAGAAAATTATTTAGCTTTTGTAATTCATAGTCATCTTTTATAAATTGGTTTCAGGTATATTTATATATATAAGAACTTTAATGTAATTTATATATATATAATGCAATTACATGTAATTTGATAAAATGTAATTATATGTAATACTATTACAGTATATGTATATGCAATAGTATATGTAATACTATTATATGTAATACATTTACAATATATGTAATATGTAATAATGTAATTATATGTAATTTAACTTTAATGTAATTTATATATGTATATATATAAATTATATATATATATATGAAATGCAAATGTTCCTTAGGTTATTTTAATAGAAGTGAAATCACTTGGATTTAGTTGAAGTATTAAATATTAATTGCTCTTATTCATCAATATTTCATTACAGTTGCAAATCTAGAATGAAATAAGGACAGACAGCTGGCACGACTGCAGGATATTTTGCATCATGAAGAACAAAAGTAACCACCCTCTGGTTTCTGAATAAATAATCTCATAAGCACGAAGTTCAAACAAAAACCGGGACAACGTCCCTGTTATGATCCTTGATCATAATGGTTAAGGGCTCATGTTTCTTCTATCAGAATACTAAATTTTGGTTTCACTGAAATAAGAAAACATCTCATTACCTGGCATGGTTTAAAATTCAGAGGTTGCCAATATAAAATGGAAAAGAAAAGAAACTATTAAAAAAGACATTTTCAGAAAGAACTGAGACCCTTCAAATTATTAACAGGCAGCCACACAGTTAGAGGCTAGAACGCTGCAGAGGAACGAACGTATGTAAAACGTCACCCACATCCTGGGTCAGGGGGTGCAGGGGGCTGTCCCCGACCAGCACAAAACAGCCAGGGTGCAGCTGCCTCTCAGACAGGAGCCAAGACCCTCAATAAACCAAAGGAAATTTCTTGACACGTGATGAAAGATGTAGGAACTGGGCGGGCCGGGGGGCTCAGTGGTTTAGAGCCGCCTTCAGCCTGGGGTGTGATCCTGGAGACCCGGGATCAAGTCCCATGTCAGGCTCCCTGCATGGGGCCTGCTTCTCCCTCTGCCTGTGTCTCTGCCTCTCTCTCTCTCTCTCTCTCTCTCTCTCTCTGTATTCTCATGAATAAATAAATAAAACATCTTAAAAAAAAAAAAAAGATGTAGGAACAACACACACATTCAACCCTCACTCCCCCAACGCTTCACTAAAGTGAAGGTTTTGCTTTGTTTTGTTTTGATAAATAAACCAACTCACAGGTTAAAGGAGAAAAGGAAAATGAGATAAAAGAGCAAGAAGATGCCGAAGGCTGCAAAGTGGGTTTAGCAAAGCCGGCAACAGGGAAAGCCAAGAAGCAACTCAGATGATGCCTTCGAGCGCCCAAAAGGCCCGTCAAGCGGTAGCAGGCCCGAGCCGTCACCAGTCCGCACCAGCATAGGTTAGAAGACCTTACGGCATGCGACGTCCGAGTATTTTGGGAGTTTGAGAGCTTTATACAACTCAAGATGCAAGTGTGATTTCCTTACGACAAATCCTATAGATAATCTGACAGCGTGTTAAATCCAGGAAAAATAAAATATTCATTTGTCCTAGAATACGAACAGATCATTGCCAGCGGACAAGTCTTAGTCTTCGCCCACCTTCAGTTCTGATGTCAGGCCAACCTTCACTTGGGGTATCACATGTCCTATCTTAAAAACAGTATGGGGACACAATTTTTCAACAGCCCCTACCCCAGGGGAGAGCTCAAGACCCAAGTCTAGGCCAACCTAATTCTTCATCCCTAAAACAAGGGAACAGTGTGAGGAAAAGACCGCAAAACGTAGTCAGCCACGTGCGCAGCAGCAATCTTGCAAAGACAGTCAAGGAGGCCCGCTGCCTTGGTTCCCTAGGACCCCTGCCTTTTAGAATCTAGTTCTTCAGCCTTCCTTGGGATCCTATGAACTCTCTATATCCTAATATATTTCATGTAATTATCCAAGATCTGTTCCTGTTGCTCGCAACCCAAGGCTCTAACTGATGTGGGTTGAATCCTTGGAAAGTTAAGACATTCGACTTGAACAAAAATCTATACTTTACAGATTCATCAGACATCATAGGTATAAAGGACCTTAGAGTTCACTGAGCTTAATCTTTTCCTAAAGCTGAGATCAAGAGACTAGAAGCTTTTCCTAGCATTATCCGGTTGGTAAGCGGCAATGTTTAGAATTAAAATCAAGACCTGGTGATATCAATTCCAGTTTGACTATGTGGATTTTTTTTTTCAAATTACTTTTGTTTCATCTTTACAGTACCTCTAGTTCCTGGAAGTGGAGCTGCTATCCAATAACCCAAATGTGGTGCATCGTACGTCCAAATTAAGTGATTATTATATGCCTTGACTGTTCCCCGGCCATGATTCACCCAAGCACCTAAAATGGCAAGTAAAAAATACCAATCAGTTAGATTATATAGCTTTAGCGCTGACAGATAGGAGTTTGCTGACGTTATGTATAGAATACTTTGTGGGACTCTTCCAAAAATCATGAAAACTCTGGAAATACATTATCATGGGATAATATACATTATATATTATATCATAATATATAATTATATCATAATACAGTGCATATTGGGGCGCCTGTGCGGCTCAGTCGGTTGAGCATCCGACTCTTGGCTTTGGCTCAGGGTTGTAAGATAGATCCCCACGTCAGGCTCTGCGCTCAGCGTGGAGTGTGCTTGAGCTTCTCTCTCTCTCCCTCTCCTACCTCTCCCCCATGTTCACACGTGTTCTTTCTCTCTAAATAAATAAGCAAAATCTTCAAAATATACATATAGTGCATATTATAATACCTACAATAGAATGGTTTGAATGTTTGTTATGACTAAAGGAAATAAAATCATTATAAATAAACTAAGAAAGGACACATATTTGGGAAAATCATGATGCTCTAATGTTTAAATTGGGCATATTGGGATAAGTCGTAAGGATGTGTATAGTGAAATCCAAATTTATGAGTAAGTGGTTATTTGTCACCTGTCCTGGAATTCTGATTAAACGCATAATGTTTGCTTTACAGTCTCATTAATTTTTTATTAAATACTCTTCCGGTCTATTACTGTGGGCATGGCTCTTTTAGAACCAGATTCTTAAGAATATTTTTAAAGATGCGATCTGATCTGGGGTGCTTGGGTGTCTGGGTCGGTTAAGTGTCCAACTCTTGGTCTCAGCTCAGGTCTTGATCTCAGGGTTGTGAGATCAAGCCCTGCATTGGCCCAGGGTGGAGCCTACCTAAAAAAAAACAAAAATCAAAAAAATAAATTATATGCTATCTGATCTAATAAAATGCCATCCATAGAGAAAAGAATTCAGTAAAACCCAGATCTTTCATAAAGTTCAGCATGACAAAGCTTTTTAGAAGTTCAGTGTATATTTGTACACTGGTTTATCAATGCACAGTAAATCTACAACATGTACAACAGTGTTTTTAATAAGGAAGACAAACTTGATGGAAATGGATCAACTTATTGGTTTTTAAACAGTCACATTAAAATTCAGCATTACCTATACCTGATAGATGAATTCAAAAAACTTGTTACTGGAAGGTACATTAGAGACAAAGGCCTTTGTCAGGATGAACAATCATAAATCAGAACTCAAAACAGATATTCTTTGAAGTGTTTTAAAACAACTCCTTTATTCAGCAAATTAGGAAACTCAGGCCCAAATAAATGATTTGTTCAGAATCACACTGCTGGTAAATGGACTAGACTCTGGGACTTAGAGCTTTTAATCTAATGATTGTAATATACTGTATGTGGTCGTAGACCCTAGTCCTGGCACAGAGCTTCTAAAATCATTGGAGTTTCCTTGTGATAAAAGATGGAAAGGGTGCTTCTTGTGGTTCCTAACAAGCCACTTTCAACCACATCTGAGTCTATATTAACCAGGTGATTTTTGGAAAGTCCCCTGGGAGGGAGGGGGGTGCTGGTTGCCAGGGAAACCCCGTGTGATTAGAGGGTTGGAACTTTCACTTTCAGCTCCACCCTACACACTCGGAGAGAGGAGGGAGATGGGCTGAAGATTAAGTTCAATCACCAATGGTCAATGACAATGGATCATGTCTATATAATGAATATATATAATATATAAAATATTATATATTTTATATATATAATATATATAAAAATCCCTGAACTACAGGGTTCAGAAAGCAGTTAGTCAACACGTGGAAGTGATGGGAGGGTGATGCACCCAGAGGAGAGGATATCCTTTTATATCCTTTAATAATAAACTGATAATCTAGTAAGTAAATTGTTTTCCTGTGAGCTGGTCTAGCAGATATCAAAGTTCAGGAGACGGTCATGGGGACCTCCAATTTCTAGCCAGTTGGTCAGAAGCATGGATGACAAACTGGACTTGCAATTGGCCTCAGAGGTGGGGGTAGGCGACAATCCTGTGGGACTGAGTCCTTAACATGTGGGATCTGATGCTAATCCCAGGTGGATAGTATGTAAATGGAATAGAATTTTAGGGCATCCAGCTCTTGGAGAACTGCTCGGTGTGAGAAAAACACGCCCTGCATTTGGTGACCGGCAGTGAAGTACTGAGTGCAGAATTGCACGGAGAGGAGACTTTTTCCCCTACAACTATCTTTTTTACTCATATAGTTTCCACTCTCTCTTAAAAACGTGTGTATATTATTATTCACTTTTTATAGCGAACATTTATTTGGATTTTTTTTTTTTTTTTGGTTTTGGGTTTTTTTGTTTTTTTCTGACTACCCTTCTAATTACAGTGAAATCTCATTCCAAATCTCCTTTAAAGGTTGATGGGCTCCCTATTTTCAATCCCCATTAGTGTGGGGCTCCAACACACAACCTTAAGCCTAAAAACCAATCTGTACCTTTTTTCTTTTCTTTTCTTTTTTTTTTTTTAATGAATCTGTACATTCTGTTTGCAGAACACAATGGCTGGTTCTGAGATGGGCATGAAAACTCCATTCTAAAACTGCAGTTAATCCAAGAGTTTGTGCAATCGCTACTAGGAAAGGATCTTGCTTTCCACTGGGCTTTAACCCCGGTGGGTATAAAAGCCTGAGCACTTCCACCCTTCTTGCCACTCTGAAGGCAAATCCTATCCCAGAAAGGTATTAACACGGAGGAAACAGATGAGAGGAATCAAGTCCTGTGAAACTGTCTGGGCTCTGTATCTTGACTCACCCAAAACATTTATGGAGCATATCCCTTTTTGGAGGGGGTTACAAGTAACTTAAAGACTCGCATCTTATTTATATAGAGACACAAGAACAATATCAAGAGAAGCAGAGGAGGAAAAAAGTACGTCTACTTAGGAGGCTAAACAACTCAGGGGTCAATAATGGTATCTGGGTTTTTTGTTTTGGATTTTGTTTTGTTTTTTTAAATAACCACTCTGTATCTTAATAACATGATGTTATTTATTTTCATGAAATTAACATACGTTTCTCGGATTGCCTTAACCAACCTTGTAGATACAAGTTCATGTTGCCGATCAAGATCCTGAGGGATTATGAGCACTGGGTGTTACTCTGTACGTTGGCAAATTGAACACCAATAAAAAAAAATTTATTAAGAAAAAAAAAGATCTTGAGGGATGTTTAAAAAGGCATGGAGGGAGGGGGGGGGCTGTCTGGCTTAGTGAATAGAGCACTTAACTCTTGATCTCGGGATTGTGAGTTTAAGCCCCATGTCCAGCATAGAGCTTTAAAAAAAAAAAAAAGGAAGGGAATGTGAGTAAATAATGCTATTTTTTAAATGTAATATAATTAATATCATTTTCCCCACAGTTACATTAATCAAAGCGGGCCAACTTTAGTCATTTTAAAGTGCTTAAAATTGCAACATTACTGATTTAATGCTCTACTGAAGATAAAACATTTAAATATAAATGACACATTTTAACATATTTTAAATAAGACCCCTTAAATTTTAAGGCTGTGATAAACATTAAAGGTTGCCAATTATACCTCAATAAAGCTGAAAAAAAATTTAACAGTAATACAGAAACATATTTCTTAGATCAAACATTCAAAAGGGAAATATTCAACACGTTTTCACGTAGCTTACATACCTATGTCCATATCAAACGTCCAGGCAGGTACGTGATCCCCTGCACTTACGCCATTTGTATGTAGAAGCGGGAGGGACACTTGAGTAGAGCCATCCACCTTTAATTCTTTTCCTCCGGAATATATTTTCACACATACTGCAGCAAGAGGAGTCAATTCAAGGCTTTCAAAACCTAAAAAGGAAGACGGTTTATTAAAACCGTATGTACAACAGAGGCTGTAGTTACATATTAATAACAAAGCAATACGGGCCTAAGATATCCAATTCCTTTAGTCACCTAGGGTTGCCCATTTCAGTATCACATAGATACTGGATCCTCATTAAAGAATTTTACAACATATCCTAAGTATAGGTTATACAACCCGACAAATCAATATAAGCCTAGAGACCTAATTCTTTCAGAGTCATGTGATTTAAGGTCACTGGAATCTAATTCAACGTTTTAAAAACCAACAAAACAGGGGACCCCTGGGTGGCTCAGCGGTTTGGCGCCTGCCTTAGGCCCAGGGCGTGATCCTGGGGTCCCGGGATCGGGTCCCGCGTCGGGCTCCCTGCATGGAGCCTGCTTCTCCCTCTATCTCTCTATCATAAATAAATAAATAAATAAATAAATAAATAAATAAATAAATAAATAAAAAAATAGGTAGATAGATAGATAAATAAATATTAAAAAAACAACAAGACGAGAACAAAAGCACATCTCACTAGTGTCCTACCCACAGGAAGGTTCTACTGTATCGCGTCCTCAAGGCAGACAGGAGCCTAAAACCCCATCTCTCCTGCCTCCGAGAGCATCTGCTTCAAGTCCTAGAACCCCAGACCAGGCCCTACTCCTCTGAGTTACCTTGTGTAAAACACATTCTCACTCAAAATGCAAGTTTTCATAGGCCTGACAAAAAATGAAACAAAATCAGCGATATCGTCAGCTGGTGTAAAGGTAATAAGCTGTGATACACTTCTGATTAACAGCATCACCGAAAGAATGAATGAAACTTGGACTCCTATGTGTTTACAGCATCACTTAGATTTCAGAGCTTGGAAATTGAGGAAAGTGGGATTAATAGACCTGGTCATACTGTTTGCCTAAGGTCTTATTTAAAGTATGATTATACATATGATTTATAACATGCCTTTTTTTTTTAAGATTTTACTTATTTATTCATGAGAGACACACAGAGAGAGAGAGAGGCAGAGACGCAGGCAGAGGGAGAAGCAGGCTCCATGCAGGGAGCCCGACGTGGGGACTCGATCCTGGGACCCCGGGGTCACGCCCTGGGCTGAAGGCCACGCTCAACCGCTGAGCTGGGCTGCCCATGGCTTTCTGGGGTGACTGCTTGGACTCCACCCCGACCCCCAGCTCCACGCCGTCAGTGTCTTCACGGGGTCCACGCAGCCGAAGCTGATAAGAGCACCACGCCAACACCACTTGGGATGAGGCCAACTCAACGAGGAAGGAGAGGAGGAGGGTACAAGGGGAAAAGACGACAAGACCATGAGAAGGAGGCCGCTTTAACCACCACATTCATGCTCCCGGAACTCCAGGCCTAAGCCATCCAGGACAGGACCACCTGCACCATGTGCCGCCTTAAACTCCGAGGAAAGGAGTGTTTTTGCTCCTGGGTGCACTAGTCCCACTCCCGGAGCCCAACGGGCACGTGCAGCAGGAGCTGCCATATGACACCATATGTCATAGGTGTCCATATGACCTGATGGACAGAGCACAGAAACACTCCCATCCGACAGCACTGCTCCAGAACTTTTACAATGTCAGCGGAACGCTCGGGATAACAGAAACGTCCCCGAATAAAAGCAGGTGGAAAAATAAAAAAAAATAAAATAAATAAATTAAAAAAAAGCAGTTGGAACGCTGGAAGGGAGGGCATCTAAGGTCCCCTTTTCACTGAAGCGAGAGTCTCGTCCCCATGAAGCCTCCGGGGCAACGTAAGCCTCCTCGGCCACACGGTCTGCGGGTCCCCCTCTCGCACACGGTTTTATTTGGAGCATCCTGTAACTCGCACCTGGAGAACTCCGGCAGGGATCTTCCATGGGCTTCCTCAAGAAGCTGACCTTGAGATGACAGCTTGGGGGTAAGTCCCCAGTGCTGAGGGGGTGGGGGAGCACAGCGAGCAAGAAGGAAGCCAGCAAAGGCTGTCCCAGGGAACAGACGTGCACTCTTTGTGCTACAAGATTTACAATATTGTAAGAATACAGTACGTAGCACGTAGGACACCTATAAGTGCTAATCGACTGTCACTGCTAAGGCTGCTGGTCCACAGGCTCTTAGCAGTTAAGTTTTTGGAGAATCAAAATTTAACACCATTTTTTAACAGGGTGGGGAGGCAACCCTACATCGTTCAAGGGTCAACTGCTCTAAAATACCTATATATCATTTTACTCTCAGGAAATATCAAATACGTCAGAAAAACTTCAAATATCAAATACAAATAGAAAAACTTCAAATTGCTTGACCTATAAACTTTTTTATGTCCGACAATTATTCATTAATAATTGACCCGGGGGGATCCCTCGGTGGCTCAGCGGTTTGGCGCCTGCCTTCAGCCCAGGGCGCGATCCTGGAGTCGCGGGATCGAGTCCCACATCGGGCTCCTTGCATGGAGCCTGCTTCTCCCTCTGCCTGTGTCTCCGCCTCTCTCTCTATGTGTCTATCATGAATAAATAAATAAATCTTTAAAAAAAATAATAATAATTGACCCGGTAAGACTGAATAGAAGGTCGGATTATCAAAACACGTACACGCTTCTTTCAATCAGATTTTCATTTTTTAAATACATCATTTAACTTGCAAAGTTATACAATGTATCACTATCGTCTATACCTCCTTTACCTCCTTTGGAAAGAAACATCCTGCACATTAAACTTTCCATTCACCCGATAGAAGGTATGCAGCGTATTCTGGTACAACTTTTCTTTCATTGGGTAAAAGGGAATCGCCTCCAAACATCTTAATAAGCAGCCCTACTACGTAATCTTCCTTGTGAATACAGAGCAGGTAAAAAATGAGATAATACCTGATTTATTGAGGGTAATTCCAGTTGTATACAGGAAATTGTCCACTTTCAAAAACTGTTGTAGGACTGTGAGATAGCCTGTTACGTTGTTAATGTGGTGGTTGTTGGGTAGTTTAATTAAGGCTTTTGAAAACTGAACACTTGGTTGAGATTTGGCATCTGGAAAAAAGGAAACTTCATTAACAAACAGACAAATGCGTATTAAGCAGAGCATCATTGCTTTAGGACGCCTTCACATCTCATAATTATCATCTTAGATTCAGAACGGAAATAAATAAGAAATCCTCCTTCCTTTAGATCCCACAAGGAACCTTTACCCGAGAAACCGCTTCATGCTCCTGCACAGAACTTCCCCCTTTTTTGGGGTGTCCCAGTAGGAAACCACATACTGACGTCAGCCCGGATGGTTCACTGGGGTCTCATTTCTGTCACAGGAGTCGAGTTAACGGCGCCTGCCAGAAAGGGCTGCAACCAACCAAAAACGGCAGGTATTCGATCCATAAATGTTATTTCACGTTAGTAACGTCAACCATCCTTTAATTGAACTCGGTGAGAATACTGATGCTTCCATAATCAATGCATTCTGAACAATTCAGGGCCAACTCTCAAATCATTAAAACTTATCAAAAACATCAACTATTGCTTTGAACCTAAGGTCACTTACTGATAAAGACAGAAGCAAAAAAAAGAAAAAGAAAAAAAGACAGAAGCAATCAGTTAAATTATTAGAATTTTAAATGTAAAGTTTCTAGTTACTGGACAACACATGATAAATGAAACATAAGATAATTTCTCAAAATCAGCGTATAGTTTACATACGAAGCTAGAAAAATAATACCTGGGAAATAAGGGCTGTAAATAGAAACAACCCATTTATATTTTTCTTGTTTGATTAAACTGTTTGAGGCTATAATCTTATACCTTCCAACCCATCGCTTTACAGATACCAACTACACCTGATCCTTTTAAAACAGGTGTCCTGAGTTTCACATTAATAGAGGCTGAGACATGAAAACGGAATGTAATTCCTGACCTTTCACTGGAATGGGAAAAAAAAAAAAAAGTCAGTGGACAAAACTGGAAGTGGATGGTTAAATCATCCCATCAACATTAATTTCGCTGCCACGGCCTTTTAATATCCCTATTCTTAGGCATTGCTTGCTTAAGTCCTGAGAGGTAAAAGGCCACGACACGTGCAACTTCCCTCCAAATGGTTCAGGAAAAAAGCAAACAGAGCCGAAGCACACCCAGAGCACGGATACACACGGTAAAGCAGATGGGATCAAGTGTTCTCAACGGGGGAATCGGAGTAGAGGGTCTACAGGGGTGACTGGTCTCTTATTCTTGCAACTTTTCTGTATTTTGAAATTATTTCTGTATTTGAAGCCATTTCAGATACAAAGTCAAAAACTTAAAAAAAAAAAAAAAAAATATATATATATATATATTATGTGCCTTAATTGTGCCGAAGCCCCCGATTTCTTAACAATTGAAAACACGTACACTAAGTGAAACGTGTGGCTAAGTTTCCCTAAGGTTCTGTACGTTCCTGAGGTTTCTGATGTCTCCTGCTCACTTCACCACAAATACACTCAAAACCTAACGCATTTTTCATCGTGCAAACCCGACACCTTTCTGGTCAAATCCTGGAAGAAAACATATAAACACTTTAGGGAAGATGAGGGATTGGGAAGGGGGTTTCCTGCGGGTAGACGGCCCTGCACAAACAGCCCGTCCGTGGCGTGGCTTCCCCCGGGCTCACCTCCCAGGGAGACGAGGCGGGAGGAGGAGGGGACTTGTAAGACCTCAAGAGGACGCGCCTCCCCGACAGGTGTCCCCTGTGGCCTCGCGAAATGCAGAGGGCGGCACGTGCACACGTGCGTACCCGCCTGTTTCATATATTCTGGGGGAATCACAGTTGGAAATGGGCTTCGAAGAGGACAGCTCGGGAAGGGGAATGCCTCAAAACCGAAACAGACTGCAAGGTGGGGGGGGGTGGGGTTTCCACCAAGGCCCAGCGGCTTGGCCCGCAGCCTCCCCTGCAGCCAGGGTCTGCCTCCTCCTCGGGGCTCCAGGCCCCGGCCCCGGCCCCGACGGCCACCGCCCAGCACGCCCAGCGGCTCCAGGTTCCGTTAAACGCATTAGGCTTCTAGAGCAGGGGAGTCGGTTCCTGTCTTCAGGAAATGACTCCAAAATTAATCATGCCCAAGTCTAATTTTTTCCATGGGATAAAGTATTTTAATACTTTTTTTTTTAACTTTTTTGAAACTTTAGAAATAAACGAGATAGCTTCTGAGCACGAGCCTTCCCAAGCAAGTCTTTTGGCCACGACACTTACTGGACTCCACTTCGAACATTTTCTGCCTCTACCGGTCATTCCTACTATGCTTTAGGCCTAACCATTAATTCCCCAATACAAAAAAAAAAAAAAAAAGAAAAGAAAAGAAAAAAGAGAAATCGTGGCCATCTGTAGAGGTTTTATACAAAGTGCAGTAAGAGTGACACGATGCTAGGGCCCCCCTAAGGACCACCGAGGGGGGCTGCGGCTCTTTCTCGTGGCTCGTAAAGCCAAACAGGAGGCGCGGCCTGAGCCGGACCCCAGGTAAGGCCCCGCTGCCCTCCCTGCGGGCCGTGCAGGGCTGTGCAGGGCTGTGCAGGGCAGGCAAGTCCTACCTGCTGAGCAGACACCTCGAGGTCTCGGGCCTCGGCCACTCGGGCGGCAGGTCTAATGCCAGAGGCAGGGACGTGGTGGCCGCAAATCCGAGCGCCCCAAAGTTTTCCCAACCTCGGTCACCTCTAGAGCCCTGGGAGCCGTGTGGTTTGGAAAGAAGCTGAAGCTGAGCATCTCTGCGACGTGTCCAAAAGCCAAACGTTCCCATTCAGGCAGGGGTGGGAGGTGGCGGTGCCCCAACGGCAAAGAGCGATCCCCGCGACACAAAGCCCCGTCCCCACCCCTTCAGACCGGCTTACAGCGGGGCCACCCAGCCCTGACCACTCGGGGTTTTCTCCGCGTCGTACCCAACACGGACTCGTTCCTGAAGCAGGACAGTCCCGCAACCGAAGGGCTCGCCACGGTCACCCGAAGGTCTTCCTTCCGCGCCCAGGAGTGTCGCACTTACCCGCTAGTTTTCCGGTGATTAAGACGGTGTCTTCAAACAGCCATATGTTTGCTTGGCTTTGCGGGAACAGTGAAAGAGTCACTGATGAATATACTGCAAAACAGAGCACAGTTGGAGTGTTTTACCAAGTGTGGGGGGCGCTGGGTTCAGAATGGTCTGTTCCGCAGCCCGAGAAGTGGGGGCAGGGGAACCTACAGAAACAAGGAAAAACAGGGGTAAAGTATGACAGGGGAGGAAAGGGGGGATACCACAAAGTGAGAACGAAAGGTCAGCCATCGCTCTTTTCTTTTACTAATTGTATTTCACTATTTCCTTTTACTAATTGCATTTTCCAGTAGTTGATAGCAAAGTGACTAACGATGTTCTCTAACCCCAGATATATATGGTCGGGTTAAATGCTCGAATAATCCTGAATAATCCTCTATTTCCTCCATAGTATAGCATGTATAGTATAGTATGATGTAGACAGTACTACATATACTATACTTGGTATTTCTTTCTAATGATTTAAAAAATAATCTTGGGGAAAGCCTGGGTGGCTCAGCGGTTGAGCGGGGTCCCCGGGGTCCCAGGATCGAGTCCAGTGTCGGGCTCCCTGCATGGAGCCTGCTTCTCCCTCTGCCTCTGCCTCTCTCTCTCTGTGTCTCTCATGAATAAATAAATAAAATCTTAAAACATAATAATAATCATCTTGGCTCCACAATCCAAGGCTCCCTGAGATAGACACCACATCCCGGGTTGGCTCTGTCAAACGTCCTGCCGGAGGGTGCACTGGTCTTCATCACGCAGCAGGTGTGCAGGCTCCGCGTTGGCCCAGCGGGAGAACAGGTTAACCCAGAGCGGGACAAAGGGTCCCGGCGACCACAGGAGGCCAGATGTGCCCCCAGAAAGAGGCACCCTCTGGGACCGGGGGGCTGACCTGGAATCACGAAATTATTTCAAGATTCATGAGCAAGAACAGATCATCTGAACTTACTACACGTGGGCTCTCGCTTGCTGGCTCTCCTCCATGCGACAGACGCCTTTAGACTTATTAGCAAGAAATTAACAGAACAAGTGGGTCTTGACCTTAGGACAGGGTAAGACCCACTTGCACGGGAATACTTTCACGCTTCAAGATCCTGCAAAGGGCTGTGAAGGAAACGTGGAAGAGAGGACAAGACACAAAAAGATA
Source organism: Canis aureus (assembly GCF_053574225.1). Classification (NCBI taxonomy): domain Eukaryota; kingdom Metazoa; phylum Chordata; class Mammalia; order Carnivora; family Canidae; genus Canis; species Canis aureus. Next base: position 1,904,996 of record NC_135644.1, read on the forward strand.
CGCAGGGACGTATAATGAAATACCCCCTCTTCCTTCAAGGGGCAAAGAGGGCTGCCGAAGCGAAGCGTAATTTCAATTCAGGATGCGTTAGGGAGCCGGGAGGGAGGGAGGCAGTGGCTCGGGCCTCGGGAGGAGGGTCACGAGCGCCCTGTCCCACGCGCGGCCACTCTCTCCGTCACACGTAGCGTAAAGGGGGGCAGCCCTGACGGCCTAAGGTTACTAACCCTACAGAGAATCTTCTGAACCCCAGTAAAACGTACCCGTAGATTTCCCCTCACTGACAAAATGTGCCTCATCATAAAGGGAATAAATGTCCACTCTGGAAAAGTTGAGACGTACAGACAAGAACGCAAAGATAGGGATGGTCGTCACAACCCCAGCACAAAGACAATCTTTATTAAATACATCAGTATATGTTTTTCCTGGATTTTTTCCTGTGATTTTTTTTTTAAATAGTCACACTATTATATAGATATTATCTTAAATGAAAACGGGTGAAAATATCTGCGCATAATATGGTGTCCCTCAATAGAAACTTTTCCTAACATTTGCATGGTCACATACTTCATTTTCTTAAGTATCAAGACTTACTGAACCACTATACTAATATATATATATATATGTATTATATATAAAGATTTTATTTATTTATTCATGAAAGACACACAGAGAGAGGCAGAGACGCAGGCAGAGGGAGAAGCAGGCTCCATGCAGGGAGCCTGACGCGGGATTCGATCCCGGGTCTCCAGGGTCACGCCCTGGGCTGAAGGCGGCGCCACCCGGGCCACCCTATACTAATATATATTTAGTGTTTTCATTTTCGCTGTTATGGCAAAAAAAATAATAATATTTGAATCAACATCTTTGTGTACGAATATGTGTCAATTCTAATTATTTGTCGATCTGATTTTAGGACAGAGCCCCAGCAGTGGAATACTGGTCAATGGTCATGAAGATTCTGAAGGCTTCGGACACACATATCTCTGATTGTTCTCCAGGTGCTTTTGCTGACTTGTACTCCCACCAACCCGGCTTGAGAATGCCCATCATACCTCACTTTGTCAATACCGAGTATGTTCAACTTTTCTTAAACTTTTCTAAGGTGAAAAAACTCTAAGAAATAGGTATGTCGGGCAGCCCAGGTGGCTCAGTGGTTTAGCACCGCCTTCAGCCCAGAGTGTGATCCTGGAGACGCGGGATCGAGTCCCACGTCGGGCTCCCTACACGGAGCCTGCTTCTCCCTTTGCCTGTGTCTCTGCCTCTCTCTCTCTCTCTCTCTGTGTCTCTATGAATAAAAAAAAAAAAAAAAAAATCTTAAAAAAAAAAAAAAGAAATAGGTATGCCTTTAGTGTACAAATCTGAGACTGTTAGGAAAATAAAACGTTTTGTCACGTTTAGTGACAAATCATTAGTTTTTTCTTGTTTTGAACATCGCCAGGCCGATTTTGTCCATTTATCTCATTTAGCCAGGGCGTTGGGTGTTTTTTCACTAATTTGTATGAATTATTTGCCTATTAAGAATATTACTCCAAGGGGGGCCTGGGTGGCTCAGTCGGTGAGGCATTCAACTCTTGGTGTGGCTCAGGTCGTGACCTCCGGGTCCTGAGATCGGGCCCCAGAGTGGACACCAAGGTCAGCATGGAACCTGCTTAGATTCTCTCTCTCCCTGCCCCTCCCCCTCCTCCTGTGTTCTCACGCTCAAATAAATAAGTAAATAAATAAATAAATAATAAAATCTTTAGAAATATGTTACTCCTTATTGTTTCATATTTTTCCTTAGACATACTTCCTGAGATATAATTGACACGGAACTTATTAGCTTCAGGGGTACAACGTAACGATTCAATATTTGTATATGTGGCAACATGATCGCCACAGCGTCTAGTTAGCATCCACCACTATACGCAGGCACATTCTCCCCCCGTGATAAGAACCTCTAAGATCTACTCTCTTAGCAACTCCCAAATATACAGTATGGTATTATTAACTATAGTCACCATGCTACACTGTACCTTTTCTTAAAAATAGTGAAATCTACTTTTTATGATCTCTTACATTGCTTTAAAGTTTAAGTAGACCATCCTAATAAAAAAAAAAAAACAGTAGTTTTTATTTTTCTTATATTTAATATGATTTGATTTTCCACATTTGAACTCTATGAGCAATATATTTAGAATATAAATCCAAATTCATTTACTCCAAATAGTTAACCAAAATATCCTAACACTACTTACTGAATATTGAATTCAGCCTTTTCTCTCTGACTGATAATGGTACCTTATCATAGATTACATTTTCTAAAAAAAATATATATATATATATATTACATTTTCTTCTACATGCTACCATCTGATTTGTACCACAGTATCACAGAGTTTTAGTTGTGTAGCTATATAATATTTTAATTACTTGAAATGGCAAATCACCTCTAATAAATATTCTTTTAAAATTATTTCCAGGCATTTTTACACATTTATTCTCCAAGGAGTATCCTGCTACATTTTATTTTTTTTAAATGCATTATCTATAAATTAGGAAGAATTGAAACTTTTACAATATTCGGGTTTTCTAAAGAACTATAACATTTTGCCATTTATTTAGATTTTTAGTTCTTTTTTTAATTTTTTTATTTATTTATGATAGTCACAGAGAGAGAGAGGCAGAGACACAGGCAGAGGGAGAAGCAGGCTCCATGCACCAGGAGCCCGACGTGGGACTTGATCCCGGGCCTCCAGGATCGCGCCCTGGGCCAAAAGCAGGCGCCAAACCGCTGCGCCACCAAGGGATCCCTGTTAAGGTTTATCAGTAACATTTGGTCGTTTTATTTTCCCTAACACATGGTTATTTCACACTTTTTAAAGATTTCCCTGCATATTTTGTTTGTTCTTATTGTTCTGAGAGGCATTTCATGTCCCATAACTGGTAACTACTTCTGGGATATAAGAATGTGTACTGATTTGTACCAATGCTTATTCCACACTCAGTAATTCTGTCAAATTCCATTAATTTCGGGAGTTTTAAGATTCATGCTTTGTAATTCTCCAGGGATGTGATGATAACGGAAAATAGTAATGGTCTTGATTCTTTCTTTCTCATAGCCATTCCCCTTTTCTGGTCTGTTGATCTATTTTTGCTGATAAGAACTTGTATAATGTAAGATTATACGGACATCTGTGTTCAGCTTATTTTAGTAAGATCATCTCTAACATTTTACAGTTAAGTATGATTTTGAGATATTCGCATGTCAAGGAGATCTTTGTGGTCCTAGTTTTCACGGAGCTTTTTCTTAGGCACAGATGATGAACTCACGAGATGCACTTCAGACAGTTGTCGATGTTATCATCTGGCAGTTCCACTGGGATCTAATAGGGTGTGTAAAGTTAACAGAGTGACACATTTGGCATCCTTATAGTCCTGCAAAGAAGAAAGATCCTACTTGGTCTTAACAGAAAGCTATATTTAAATGTGGTGAGATTCTTTTTTTACTATTCTGTTAAGGATTTTTGTACTTAGAATATAAGTTAGATAGATTGGCCTACAGAGGAGCATTTGTGTATATGACAGAGAGAGGGCACATATGAGAGCATTTAATTTTGCACTACCTTTGTTAGGTCTCAGAATCAAGGCTGCACTGGTTTTATAAAATGATTTGGAGTACCTTTTTTTTTTTTTTAATAGCCTTTGAATCAAGCTATTTTTACTCAGAACATTTTATCCATGGCTATTGGCCTACCTCATCTAAAAACAACATAGTCATTTATATGATCGCAAAATTGTTTACTAGGTTTTTTAAGATTATTATCATCCAATTTGATAGGGAACCAATTTGATCAAAACCAATTTGATATGGTTTAAAAGATTTTAGAGGGTGGCCTGGGTGGCTCAGCGGTTTAGCGTCTGCCTTCAGCCCAAGGTGTGATCCTGGAGTCCCAGGATCGAGACCCGTGTTGGGCTCCCTGCATGGAGCCTGCTTCTCCCTCTGCCTGTCTCTGCCTCTGTCTGTGTCTCTCATGAATAAATAAATAAAACCTTAAAAAAAAAAAAAGTTTAAAAAAAATAAAAATAAATGAAAGATTTTATATTTTTTCTTCTTGTACTTCCCTATTTGTTCAGATTAACGAGATACACACGTAATTTATTTTATCTCAAAGAACTAGCATTTTGTCAACGATCTCTTCTTTATATTTTCTAATTAATGCTCATCTGCTTTTATCTTTATTTCCTTTTTCCCATCTTACTTTTGGTTTCTTTCATTATTCTTCTAACTTTCATTTAATGAATAATTGTGCTTGATGTCTGTCTTTAAAAAAAAAAAAAAAAAAAAACTAAAGCATGGAAGACCACGAATTCACCTCAGACATATCCCCACTAGATTTCTGAGTCATGATTTTATTAAATCTTATTCACATGAAGCTTGGTTTACCTAGTTCACTTTTTCATTTTCTTTCTCATTCTAAACTTGAACGATGTCTCAAGAACTCAAATGTTTCCAATATGAAACCAAATAAAGCATCTAAATCCTAATTTAAAAATGAATTAACATAACTAAACATAATTTAAAAAAATTAACCATCACAATTTTTAAAAAAAGCAAGCAAGCAAGCAAGACTGACTACCTCATGTATCACACTTCCAATCAGCCAGACCTACATTCTAGGATTACAGATCTATGGTCTGTACCTCCCAATATCCAAGCAGTCTCCCTAAGTCCTATTATTTCTTATTTTTCCCTCAAATTTATTGAGCTATAGCTGACATGACAGTGTAAGTCTGAGGTGTGCATGATGATTTGATAAGTGTTTATCCCGTGAAATGATTACACAATAATTACCAATCCTTTCCTCAGTGAGTCTCTTGCACTCACCTTCTCTTCATGCCTCTCTCGCATCAGGCTCTCGTTACCGTCCACCAGGAGCACAAGCAGGGCTTTGGAGCAAGGCTCCCTGACTCCATCGTAGCCCTGCTTTTGGCCTAAATGTCATACACTGTGAAGTAAATCCAATTTCCAAACAACTTACAGTTTTTGCACTCAGGAATCTGTGATAACTGCCTTATTTTTCAGCACATAAATCTAAACTTTTTGTCTCCTCTTTTGAGAACATCCTTTGGCCATCTGGCCCAGCCTGCGTCTAACCCTCCGGCATGCCAAGCCCCCTCCGCCACCTGCAGACAAGCTTTGTCCCTGAGCAGAGCTCTTGCTCAGGATTCCTTCAAGCCTTTGTGGGGAAAAAAAAAAAAAAAAAAAAAAAAATCAGGGCCCCTGGCTGGCTCAGTGGGTGAGCATCTGCCTTCAGCTCAGGGCATGACCCCGGGGTCCTAGGATCGAGTCCCACATCAGGCTCTGCAGGGAGCCTGCTTCTCCCTCTGTCTGCATCTCTGCCTCTCTCTGTGTGTCTCTCATGAATAAATAAATAAAATCTTTTTTTAAAAAATCATGTTTTCTTCAAACTGGCTGTCCTTCCAACGTCTCTGTATTGACTTCACATAGGTTTTCTCAGTTTCCGTTTACCAGAATGGAATGTTTGCCATTACATCTACCAGAACGTAAACTCCATTTACATTTAGTAAAGGCAAGACCCTACGTTTAAGTGCTTACTTGGCATTTTTCCAGTCTTCCAAGGCAGGGGAGTCAACACGTAGCCATCTTTGTGAGCGATAATGGTTAAGCTGAGCCCTAATTTGTAGGGTACTTTAATCAACACTGCTCCATTGTCCGTAGTTACTGCGGAGTTTGTTTTCGTGTAGTTCACAAACACTTCTACGACCGCCTGACTCAGGTACTGACGGCTGATGATGTCATTCACCTGCACTTTCAGCATAAAGACAGACACTGGAAGAGGAAAACAAGCCAGAAATGGCAGCGTGTTAGATCCCAGAATGCTGTGTGCTATCACTCAAGACATCCGAATAACAGCCCCAAACTGCTGATAAAATCTGGAAATCCATATATGTATGGATGGATTGCTAGGACGAGGTATAAAAACATCCCGACTAATTCATTATTCCTCCTAAAACTGAATAAGTAAAATTTGAATTTATTGTTAATAAGACAGTATTCCAATTTTTTTCTACCAATGAAAATTATAAAAATAAAAGGAAGCAGGGAATAAGGGGACCACAGAGGTTCTCTCTTCAGAAAAACACACTTTGACTTGGCCTCACTAATTTTAATGCTATCCATTAACGAACTCAAACTATATAGTCCACGGTCCTAGAATAAAATGCAGTCTCCCCAAACCTAGTGCGTGGCTAGCTCCTTTATTTTGTGCTGTTGCCTGGAAAGCCAAGGGACGTGTTTCAAATGACAAGATATCAAAACGACATCGTTAAAATATCAAGAAGCCTTATCTGTTAAATAAACATAACAAAGTGTAGTAAGGTAAGAAATTGAGAACAATCAAAACCGACTTGTTTCTAACTTAAACCTCCAGCTTCACAGATCTTGATAACACGCTCGTGAGTTTCCCAACACTGAGGTCTTGTTATAAAAGAACTTGTGTCACCACGGAGATGCCTTTGCAGAGCCTGCATCACAACACCTTTGCCAAAGATGCCTTCTCTTGCACCATTAATGGTGCAAAAGCCATCCCTAGAGACGTGACTTGGGGGCAGCTACTTCTCAAAGGCCCTTTGCTCCTCTGTAAAATCAGAACAGTCAACTACTTTGAGGTTGAAATGAAATCATGCAAATAATGTGCTCAGCACAGTGGTTGGTTGTCACTTATTATTAATAATAATAATCAGTCCGTAACTGGAGACCCTCTCAACACACATCAGAGGCATCAGTAAGGAATCACGAGGGCAGCCCGGGGGTGGTTCACGGGTTTAGCGCCGCCTTCGGCCCAGGGCGTGATCCTGGAGACCCGAGATCAAGTCCCGCATTGGGCTCCCTGCATGGAGCCTGCTTCTCCCTCTGCCTGTGTCTCTGCCTCTCTCTGTGTGTCTTTCTTGAATAAATAAATAAAATCTTTTAAAAAATAAAAATAAAAATAAGGAATCACGGGGGGCGGGGGGAGGGACACCTGGGTGGCTCAGTCGGTTAAGGGTCTGACGCTTGGTTTCCGCCCAGGTCACGACCTCAGGGTCCTGAGATGGAGCCCTGCATCATTACTATTATTACTTTTTATAGATAAATTCAGGAGTATCAGGTATGCTAAGCCTTGGGCTTTAGCACCTGCTGTTCCTTAAATTATTTAGCTATTTTCTCATCATTTTGTAAGTTTAGCCCATTGCTCAAAAAAAAAAAAAATGTTCGTAACACTTAAAATCAAAATATGAAGAAGGACTGGGGATAAACGCGTTCCTGATGCCAAGCCTCGCAGGTCTGTTATCACAAAAATCTCACTGTACCTGTGACACCTGTGATATCAAGTCCGCTTTGCCAGTGAAAGCATGAGAATCCAGATGGGTCACGCGGACCCACCCAAGCCTCACACATGGTCGAGGCCTTGTCAGCCCTCAGTGTCCCTGCGAACGACTGCGAAGGCATCTTCAGGCCCTGCAACAGGGAGTCCTGGGGTCCCACTACTCAAGTCCATTCACGGAATACAGCGTTGCAGCTGCTGAGCAAGGCTTGCGTGACACCAAGTACACAGGACAAAAGGGCGCTTGTTCCCCAAGGCACAGGCTCAGGCTAACCCGCGGCCTCACACTCCAGTGGGAAACGCAACTGGGGTGAGCGCATCGGTAAATGAGAGGTGGTACTCCATGCCCCACGACGGCTGCCCGGGGCCCAGCTGTGCGGTGGGACGGCCAGCAGCTGCCCCTTCAAAACCAGTCCCCCAGCCATACAGCCCCTGCCCCGGGATGAGGCCAGCAAAGGGGCCCGGGAGCCACCAGGAGGTACCCCTGTCCCTGGGCGCCCCGGCTGGTGCCTTCGCAGGCCTGCGGGCTCCGGGGCTGCGGCCCGGCCTCTGCCGTGGGGGTCGCTGTCGGGGTCACGGTCAGGGTCACGGTCAGGGTCGCCGTCCAGTTCCTCCCCCCACCTCAGGCCCCAGCCCCCGCAGCCAGAGTCACACAGGGCGAGCACCCCGCACCTGTGCCAGCACCAGCACCTGCACCTGCACCCGCACCCACACCTGCAGCCACACCTGTACCCGCACCTGCACCCTCATCTGCACCTGCACCCGCACCCACACCCGCACCTGCACCTGCAGCAGTGTGGGGGCAGCCACACCCGCACCCACACCCGCACCTGCAGCCACACCTGTACCTGCACCCACACCCTCATCTGCACTTGCACCTGCGCCCGCACCTGCAGCCACACCTGTACCCGCACCCGCACCCTCATCTGCACCTGCACCTGCACCCACACCCGCACCCACACCCACACCTGCAGCCACACCTGTACCCGCACCCGCACCCTCATCCGCACCTGCACCCGCACCTGCACCTGCAGTGCCGCGGGGCTGCCGCAGCCACCAAAGGCCACTTCCCGGCCCCGCCCTCCCCGGAGGCTGCGGAGGGAAGGGTGGGCTTGGCGCCAGGACAGGACCCGGGGGGGGGGGGGGGGGGGGGGGGCGGCGCCCGAGGGCGCGGGCTTCATGTGGGCACCCCCCCCCCCCGCCCGGCCGCCCGGCTCCACAGCACGCAGCAGCGGGAATCCTGAGCTACTCGTCTGCTCCGAACACCCGCTCCCGAAGTTCTCAGCCTCGCAGCCCAAGCCCGAGCGCAGCAACCGGAGCTAAGCGCCTGCGGCCACCCTGCGTACCCGCGGCCCCGTCCCGCAGGAGGGCCGGCGGCCGAGGCCTCCCGAGGGCGGCTGCTCCCGAATGTTCTCGGCGCCCTGTAAGCCCCAGTGGACGCTTCTGCTGCTCCTCGGCAGCCCCATGTGCGGGGCTCAAGTGGATGAGGAGTCGGCCGGTCAAACCCGGGGGCAAGTGCTCTGCAGAGGCCCGCCCAGGCCCGCACAGCACGGCGGCCCCGAAGCGACGCTGGCCCAGCGCGGGTCCCCCCACAGCGCCGGGCCCCGGGGCGGCCGGGAAGCAGAGGCCGCCCTGGCTCCGAGCGGGCGGACGAGGTGTCGTGCTCACGCTCGCACCCCCAGGCCCGGTGCTGAAACGTGACGCGTGTTGTCCAGGGTCACCCCAAGACAGGCCCGCACCCCCGTCCCCGTTTTACGGCCGGGAAACCGGCTAATGCACAACTCGGGAAGCGTCGGGGCAGGTCACAGGCTCCTGCGACTCCAGGGCCCAAGCACTCCAGGGCCCCAGCCCGGGTGGAAAAGCCTCAGGCGGGGGTGCCGCAGGCCCTGGCCTCCCGGGGGTGTGCACCTGCCGCCCGCGTGGCCTCGCCCCCGCCCCCGCCCCCACCGGCTGTTGGGTCCCAGCCTGAGCAACAGCAGCAAAGCAGCATTTAGGACAACAGACACAGGGGCGCCCGGCGGCCCAGCCGTTGAGCTCCTGCCCCTGGCCCAGGGCGTGACCCCGGGGTCCCAGGATCGAGTCCCGCGTCGGGCTCCCTGCCTGGAGCCTGCTTCCCCCCCCTGCCTGGGTCTCTGCCTCTCTCTCTCTCTCTCTGTGCCTTTCATGCATAAATAAATAAAATCTTTAAAAAACAACAACAAAGACAAAAAGCCTCAGCGGGAGGCCTGCCCACTGCAATTCAAGGAGCCCGAACACTTCCCTTTCCTCCAAATGAAGGGAAAAGTCGTCCAGAACCGCCTGCCCGTGACTTAAAGAGGAGGCTGCTGAGTCCAGGAGGCAGACAGGGCTGGCGGCCAGAAGGTATCCACGTACACCCACCTCTTACCTCTCTGCCTCCGTGACGATCTGCACCCCCCACCCCCACCGCCCTGGCCCAGGCCTCTCCTCCAACAGAAACACTTCGGCGTTTAGATGGGGCAGATTCTGTGATTAAATATATAATCCTCAGCCACAGGGGCCCCGGCCTCCATGAGCCACCCACTCTCCACTGCACTCTGCAGCTTTCCGCGCACTTGGTATTTTCCCTGTCACTTAATTATAATCATTATGTGTCGCCCACATAATCTTCTTCTCAATATGTCACCGTTAGTTTTTTTTTAAGGTTTTATTTATTTATTCATGAGAGACAGAGAGAGAGAGGCAGGGACACAGGCAGAGGGAGAAGCAGGCTCCATGCCGGGAACCCGATGCAGGACTTGAACCCGGGACCCTGGGGTCACGACTTGAGCCAAAGGCAGATGCTCCACCGCTGAGCCCCCGAGGGCTTTTAAGATTTTATTTATTTATTCATGAGAGACAGAGAGAGAGAGAGAAAGAGAGAGAGAGAGGCAGAGACACAGGCAGAGGGAGGAGCAGGCTCCATGCAGGGAGCCCGACCTGGGACTCGATCCCTGGTCTCCAGGATCGCGCCCTGGGCTGAAGGCAGGTGCTAGATTGCTGAGCCACCAGGGCTGCCCCCCCAGGGCTTTTAGGAGCGGTTCGGTATCAAATGATTCCAGCTGAACACCCAGCAAACACGTGATCTAGATGCTGAGAGAAACAAAGGAAAGCTAAAGTACCCGCGGATGAGGATGAGGATGAGCACGGTGCTCGGGCCGCCGGGGAAAGTCTAACCCTCACACGCTCCAAACGCCCGTTAGGTAGTGAGAACCACAAAATCCAAGAGGCTGCTCCACACGTGCTCCTGGAAAAGCACGTTAGAACAAGACTGCATCGGGATCCCTGGGTGGCGCAGCGGTTTGGCGCCTGCCTTTGGCCCAGGGCGCGATCCTGGAGACACCTATTTTCACGTTTCTCCAGGACAAAACTAGCCCTGCTTCTTTTCCATTATATTTCAAGCATCTACAACGACTTTGTATGGAACGATCTTTTTTTTTTCTTTAAGGAATATCATGCTAAAAACCTGCTAGCTTTATGAAGAAGCTTTTGTAGACGGATCACAGATCAAATTTTATCTAGAAGAGACTCTAACGAATTTTAAGGTTTCAGTGAGGTTTATTATGCACGCTCATGAGAACTAGAAATGAAAAGCATAAAAATTAAAAAAAAGAAAAGCACAAAAATATAGTGGGATGAAGTGGTTGGTGGGGGACGAGTGGAAATATTCACCTACGGGGTCACCTGGGGGCTCAGTCTGTTAGGCGTCTGCCTTGGGCTCGGGTCATGATCTCAGGGTCCTGGGATCGAGTCCTGCATCGGGCTCCCTGCTTCTCCCTCTGTCCCTCCTCACCCAGCTCATCATGTTCTCTCTCTCAAATAAATAAAATCTTTAAAAAACACAAAATATTCACCTACATTATCTCATCCATCAAATATTTATAGCCCACTTCGGGCTAGATCTGCACTAGCAGGTATTGGGGACACAAACATTAAAAAGACACAGTGTTGGGACGCCTGGGGGGCTCAAGGGTTGAGCATCTGCCTTCGGCTCAGGTTGTGACCCCGGGGTCCCGGGATCAAGTCCCACATCGGGTTTCCTGGGTGGAGCCTGCTGCTCCCTCTGCCTGTGTCTCTGCTTCTCTTTGTGCCTCTCAGATAAACCTCTTTAGATAAAACCTAAAAGAAAATAATAATAATATGTCCATCCTGAAAAGAGGTACCTGTACCCCCCAGGTTCACTGCAGCATTATTCAGAATAGCCAAGATATGGGAAGAACCTAAATGCACAACAGTGGATGAATGAATCAAGAAAATATCTATACGTACAGTGGACTATTACTCGACCTTAAAAAAAGAAGGAAATCCTGCCGGTTGCTACAATACGGATGGACCTGGAGGATGTCATGCTAAGGGAAATAAGGCGGACACCGAAAGATAAATAACATTATGATCTCGCGTATACGTGGAATCCAGAATAATGAAGTTGATAGAAGCAGAGAGTAGGATGGTGATTGCCAGGCCTGAGGGGAGGTGGACGTGATGCTCAAAGTACAGTAAGTTCCAGTTTTATAAGATAAATAAGTTCTCAGGATTCGCTATCCAGCACAGTGCCTACTGCTAATGATGCTGTATTACATATTTAAAATCTGCCAAAAGGGTGAATCTCTAAGTGCTCTTACCACAAAAAAAAAAAAAAAAAAAAAAAATGACAATAATACTAATAATAGGGATGGGAAGAAACTTTGCAAGGTGATGAATATGCGTATGGCCTTGACGCTGGTGGTGGATTCACGGGTGTAAGCCCAAACGCATGGAGTGTGTACATGGAACATACACAGCTTTTTAACGTGTCAGTCATACCTTGATAAAGGTGGTTTTTAAAAATATCCAAAAACGTGAATTTAATATTTACTTTAAAATCAGTTTGCACCATCATTTCTGAATGGGGACTATGTCAAACATTTTTAGTCCAGCGCCTGCCCATTCACTCTCTCCGGTTTTCCATAATCTGACTTTTTTGGTCCATTACAGTAGAGACTTTGTGGTGAGAACCCAGAAGATGACAAATTTCTGGCCACGGCCCAAGTCAGGCTTTGTTCATTCTTCACCATTTCCCTACAAGATACCCAGTCACAGAAATCTTAATTTAGAGCTGACCATGCAAATACCTTTAAGACATAAATGGAAAACATCCGGCCCCAAACTTAAAGGCCCGTGTATTTAAGACCTTCAGGAGAGACAGACGCAGTCGTCACGGTTGCCTGCGGATGAGTCTGAGGCCACAGTTCCCAGTGAGAGATACATGATCACACCGATTACAACCACAAATAACTATTAAAATTCCTTTTTCCTTTTGGAAATTAATACTTTGCCTTCCTCTTCGTAAGAACATTTAACTTGGAGATTTGGACTAGAGGATAATGCTGACGACGACGACGTAGCAAAACTTGCTAAATAAATATAAGGCAACTGTAGTACAGCAAAGATCAAATGTAGAATTTTTACTCTTACTGTTACAAAGCGATACCGACTCTTTCTCCCAGGGTCCCCAGCACCATTTCCCTATTTTAATTGGAAGGGTCGAAAGTTGAGGAAAAAAGCAAGGACGACAAAGAAGCTTATAAAGACAAAGGACCATATTGTTCCATATTCTATAAAGCGGAGCGGAAGGGGCCAGGGCTGCAATGGTTTGGTCTTTACAGCTCTTCACATATGGACACACGGCCTTCTTCCTTTACAGGAACAAAAGAGGATCCCTGGGTGGCTCAGCGGTTGGGGATCGGCCTCCAGCCCAGGGCGTGACCCTGGGGACCCCGGATCGAGTCCCACGTCGGGCTCCCTGCAGGGAGCCTGCTTCTCCCTCTGCCTGTGTCTCTGCCTCTCTCTCTGTCTCTAAATAAAATAAAAAATAAAATAAAAATGGTTTTATTTTATATAAATAAAAACTTTAAAAATTAAAAAAAAAAATAAAGGAACAAAAGACGGCTGAATTAAAACAAAACGAAACAAGCAAACCTCGCTAAAATAGAAAAGCCTCCTTTTCATCGCTTAAGTACCAGACTGGGTCCATGATTCTCAATGGCTCTGGAATTGAACAGAAAAAAACAAAAACAAAAAACAAAAACAAAAAAAACAAAAACTGTTCCTGCTTGAAGCAGAAACAAATTCGTTTGCAGTAAATTAGTATTACAGAGAAAATGTCGAATCTAAGAAGGAATCAAAGAAAGAGAATAAGGACATTATCTCCAAAGGTGACACATGTTACAAAGCAAATAAAAAACACATTTTCTCCATTACGACCAGAGGCTTATTAAGTGAGTAGGAATCTCCAAAACGAGTGGCGTGGGTAACAGGAAAGAGTCCTTCTGACTTAAGAAGAAGCACACAGCGCGGGCGCCTGGGCAGGCGCCTGGGTGGCTCAGTGGGTTAAGCAGCCGACTCTCGATTTAGGGGCTCAGGTCCTGATCTCAGACTTGTGAGTCCAAACCCACTTGGAGCTTCATGCTGGGCAAGGGGCCTACTTAAAAAATAAGGGCAGCCCGGGGGGCTCAGCGGGTTAGCGCCGCCTTCAGCCCAGGGCGTGACCCTGGGGTCCCCGAATTGAGTCCCACGTTGGGCTGCCTGCATGGGGCCTGCTTCTCCCTCTGCCTGTGTCTCTGCCTCTCTCTCTCTGTCTATCATGAATAAATAAATAAATTCTACGGGCACCTGGACGGCTCAGTTAGTTCAACGTCTGACTCTTGAGTCGGGCTCAGGATATGACCTCGGGGCCCTGGGACCAAGCTCCCCTCGGGCTCCAGGGTCAGCAGGGAGTCTACGTGTGGAGTCTCGCCCTCTGCCCCTTCCCCACTCGCATGCATGCTCACGCTCACTCTCTCAAACAAACAAATCTTAAAAAACAAGAAAAAAAGGGGGGAAAAACAAGAAAAGCAATTATATAAAGATGAGGTTCCACCAATTATTACTCAACTTTACATCATCTGTTGGATAATACTCTCGTTAATTAATCACCAAGAAATCAAAATTGGAGTTGGAAATAAGACTGGAAACACGTAACAGAGATGAAAACAAAGCAAAAGCTGCTATCGGGGAGAAAAAAAAAAACCCATTTGGGAAAATAACGAAACATTTTTAATATAAATAGTATTTTGTGAAATCCACTGCACAAAGACTTGTGTGTCTTGGTAAATCGCTATTAAAAGGAATAAATAACCATGAGGAATCTTTGACTAGTTCGTGTTTTCCCCCGGGTGTGTCAAATATATTGACGAAGGCGCGTGGGAGAAAGGGGGGCCCTGGAGAGCCATCGCTGCTGCCTGTCACCGACGTGGCGCCGGGAACTGTGCGGGCCGTGCGGGGTGTGCGAGGCGGGGCTCGGCGGCCGCTGGAGGTTCCCTTCGGTCGCTTCCCTCGGACGCACAGAGCCACAGCCTCCTCTGCCATTTAGCGGCTCAGCGTCAAGCACCCCAGGTGGTGGATCTCCGAAGCCTGGAGGGGACCAGCCGTCCAGGGAGAAAGGGAACCCACTCGGTGCTATGTATAAGCCGCCCGGAAAAGGATTCAGCCACCAAACTAAGAATATCCCCGAAACACCCCCCAGAAGTCCCCCCCCCAGGCTCCCAGCCAGGATGCAGAAGCTGCAGAGGGCCCAGGACCGCCCCCTGGGCCGCCCAGCGCCAAGCCGGGGGCCCGCAGCAGGAGAGAACGCACACGGCGTCCACGGCGCGGGCCTGGGCTCCGGGTCCCCACCCGGCCCTGCCAACCGCCTGCGACGGGCCCTGGTCCTCGCTCCCGCAGGCCGGGTCTCCCGAGTGCGGCCCTGCGGGGCACCAGCGGGGCACCTGCGGGGACATGCAGGGCACCTGCAGGGCACCTGCGGAGCACCTGTAGGGGACCAGGGGGCACCTGCAGAGCACCTGCGGGGACCAGCGGGGCACCTGCAGAGCACCTGCAGGCTGCCGTGCACCCAGCTGCCCCCCCGGAGCACCTGTCTCTGCCGCCGCCCAGGGCTGCGGGGAGGAGCGTGCACGCAGGCCGGGCCCCAGTAGGGGACCACCCGCTCCAGGGCCACCATCACCCCGGGGCGGCCCCGGCACGGCCTGACACAGGAGGCACCAAACACCAGGATCTGGGCCCTCAGATCCCGAAGTGCTCCCCGGGCCCCAACAGGCCCTCACGTCTCACGCAGGCACCACAGTGGCATCTGCGGACCTGGCGCGGCCCGGGACCCGGAAGGTGCACGGTGCTCCCCTCCAGTCACAGGCAGGACATCACCGGGCGCGGGGGGCAGCGACTGCCCGACACCAAGCACAGGCGTGAAAACGGAGGAGCCCCGGGTCACTGTGCGGAGCCCCCGGGTCACGGCGGGAGGCACGAACGAGTCACACGGGGGCTCTGAAGGCACGCCCTCCTACAAAGGGCCCGCTCCCTGAGTTGTCTTAGTCTCAACACTCCCAGAAACCCCTGGTTTTCAAAACACAAGGGTGGCAAAGCCCCCGTGTCCACTTGCCCCCCCTCCCGAGCGCGTGGCTGTCGGAACGGACATTGGGTGAAATAGTAAACGAGCAGCCCGCGAAGCCTCAACAGGGTCGGCCTTCCCAGGACCCCACTCCCCGGGCCTAGGGCAGCGGCTCGCAACCTGGGTAAACATGAAATCATCTGGGGAAACCTTTGCTAGAGCCCAGCCCCTACCCCGGTCCAATTAAGTCAGAATCAGCGCAGATGGGGTCCGGGGAATCACATTTTTTAAAAGGTCCCAGATGATGCTAATTCACAGTCAAGCTGCGAACCACTGACCCAGGATTAAAAAAGCAAGCACGTCCCAGGGGGAGAGGGAGACGACCTAAGGCCATCCTCTTTGGCTCCACTGTCCTGTGTCTTTTAATATAAAAGGATTTAAATTACTTATGTTGGGGCAGCCCGCGTGGCTCAGAGGTTTGGCGTCTGCCTTCAGCCCAGGGCATGACCCCAGGGTCCCGGGATCGAGTCCGCTGTTGGGCTCCCCGCAGGGAGCCTGCTTCTCCCTCTGCCTGTGTCTCTGCCTCGCTCTCTGTGTCTCGTGAATAAAATAAATCTTTAAAAGACAATCAAAAACTGAAATGTGTAGTTTTTGTAATTAGAATAATTTATTAGGGGATCCCTGGGTGGCTCAGTGGTTTAGCGCTGTCTTCAGCCCAGGGCCTGATCCTGGAGACCTGGGCTTGAGTCCCACGTTGGGCTCCCTGCATGGAGCCTGCTTCTCCCTCTGCCTGTGTCTCTGCCTCTCTCTCTCTCTGCATCTCTATGAATAAATAAATAAAATCTTTAAAAAAATTTTTAAAAATTACTTATGTTGGATGGCAGTGGGCTCGGTGGCAGTCCCCCCTTTGCTGGCCCCACAGGCGCGAGCACCCTAGGGAATCAGAGACGCAGGACCCGGGCACAAAAGAGCCCCCACCTCAGGCTGCATCTCCTGATAGTCGTTGCCACTGGGTCTGTCTGCGTCCTGCTATTTAAAAGGGGTTGAAAAAAATAAAAAATAAAAATAAATAAATAAAAGGGTTTGGCTTCACTCAATATTTTTTAGTAGTTTTTATTTTCTAACATATATAGAAAATTTAGAAAATAGAGGGAAAAAATAGAAGAAAAATAAAAGCTATTTCCTAATTCAATGTCTCAGAAGTAACTCGGATTCCATGTGGTCCTTTGTTATTTTTTTTTTGTTTTTTTGTTTTTTTTTAAATTTATTTGTTATTGGTGTTCAATTTGCCAACATGTGAGACATGTGGTCCTTTGGAAAGCATACTGGGAAAAGGAATAGATTCACCAAACTAAGATTCTGTTGCGTGTACGTGTCACTACGTATATGGTGATGCAAGCGTGACGTTAGGCGGGAAGGAAGGTCAGCAAACTGATACTGGCCCCATCACCCGGGTCGGGGGTCAGGGGTCAGGGCAGCAACAGGACGCGCTCGCTCGCGTTGCAGGTGGGAGAGAAGCGGCCGACGGAGCCGGTCACGAGCTGCGTGAGACCACGGGTCCGTGGTATTAAATACTCGTGAAAACTGCCACATTTTATTACTGAAGAACCTTCTCTGGTTCTTGGACTGTTCGTTGGACCTTCTCCCATTAGCGTTCGCTCAGTCGCTTCTATTTCTCACGTTTGCCAACGATGCTCTACTTAGAAACCCAGGCACCTGCACGCTCCTCTGAAATCTCGACTATTTCCTTGGGAGGAGAAATAACAGGTCAAGAGTATAAACGGTTGAAAGCGTCTCGACTTGAGTCACTGAAACGCCTTCCAGAAAGCGATTCCGGTTTATACGGTGAACGGGGCAGCCACGGCGGGCAGGTGAGCAGGTGTGCCCCCACCTGCCCAGGGAGCTCGCGCGGGAAAAACCAACCTTCAGCAAAGCTCCCAAATCATCCCAGTTTCCCTTAAACAACCTTCAGCAAAGCTCCCAAATCATCCCAGTTTCCCTTCAACCAACCTTCAGCAAAGCTCCCAAATCATCCCAGTTTCCCTTAAACAACCTTCAGCAAAGCTCCCAAATCATCCCAGTTTCCCTTAAACAACCTTCAGCAAAGCTCCCAAATCATCCCAGTTTCCCTTAAACAACCTTCAGCAAAGCTCCCAATTCATCCCAGTTTCCCTTCAACCAACCTTCAGCAAAGCTCCCAAATCATCCCAGTTTTCCTTAAACAACCTTCAGCAAAGCTCCCAAATCATCCCAGTTTCCCTTAAACAACCTTCAGCAAAGCTCCCAAATCATCCCAGTTTCCCTTAAACAACCTTCAGCAAAGCTCCCAAATCATCCCAGTTTCCCTTAAACAACCTTCAGCAAAGCTCCCAAATCATCCCAGTTTCCCTTCAACCAACCTTCAGCAAAGCTCCCAAATCATCCCAGTTTCCCTTAAACAACCTTCAGCAAAGCTCCCAAATCATCCCAGTTTCCCTTAAACAACCTTCAGCAAAGCTCCCAAATCATCCCAGTTTCCCTTAAACAACCTTCAGCAAAGCTCCCAAATCATCCCAGTTTCCCTTCAACCAACCTTCAGCAAAGCTCCCAAATCATCCCAGTTTCCCTTAAACAACCTTCAGCAAAGCTCCCAAATCATCCCAGTTTCCCTTAAACAACCTTCAGCAAAGCTCCCAATTCATCCCAGTTTCCCTTCAACCAACCTTCAGCAAAGCTCCCAAATCATCCCAGTTTCCCTTAAACAACCTTCAGCAAAGCTCCCAATTCATCCCAGTTTCCCTTCAACCAACCTTCAGCAAAGCTCCCAAATCATCCCAGTTTCCCTTAAACAACCTTCAGCAAAGCTCCCAAATCATCCCAGTTTCCCTTAAACAACCTTCAGCAAAGCTCCCAATTCATCCCAGTTTCCCTTAAACAACCTTCAGCAAAGCTCCCAAATCATCCCAGTTTCCCTTAAACAACCTTCAGCAAAGCTCCCAAATCATCCCAGTTTCCCTTCAACCAACCTTCAGCAAAGCTCCCAAATCATCCCAGTTTCCCTTAAACAACCTTCAGCAAAGCTCCCAAATCATCCCAGTTTCCCTTAAACAACCTTCAGCAAAGCTCCCAAATCATCCCAGTTTCCCTTAAACAACCTTCAGCAAAGCTCCCAAATCATCCCAGTTTCCCTTCAACCAACCTTCAGCAAAGCTCCCAAATCATCCCAGTTTCCCTTAAACAACCTTCAGCAAAGCTCCCAAATCATCCCAGTTTCCCTTAAACAACCTTCAGCAAAGCTCCCAATTCATCCCAGTTTCCCTTCAACCAACCTTCAGCAAAGCTCCCAAATCATCCCAGTTTCCCTTAAACAACCTTCAGCAAAGCTCCCAAATCATCCCAGTTTCCCTTCAACCAACCTTCAGCAAAGCTCCCAAATCATCCCAGTTTCCCTTAAACAACCTTCAGCAAAGCTCCCAAATCATCCCAGTTTCCCTTAAACAACCTTCAGCAAAGCTCCCAAATCATCCCAGTTTCCCTTAAACCAACCTTCAGCAAAGCTCCCAAATCATCCCAGTTTCCCTTAAACAACCTTCAGCAAAGCTCCCAAATCATCCCAGTTTCCCTTAAACAACCTTCAGCAAAGCTCCCAAATCATCCCAGTTTCCCTTAAACAACCTTCAGCAAAGCTCCCAAATCATCCCAGTTTCCCTTAAACAACCTTCAGCAAAGCTCCCAAATCATCCCAGTTTCCCTTAAACAACCTTCAGCAAAGCTCCCACGTCATCCCGATTTCCTTCCTGCTCCCGCAGATTCCCGACTCACGCGCTGCCCCGTCCGGCCCACGTCGCAGGCGGGAGGGCCCCGGGGAGGCCACCAGGCCCCGCAGCGGCCCGACCTCGCCCTCTCCTCCCGGCGCCCTCCTGGCAGCGAGGGGCCCGGAGCGGCCGCAGCCCCTGCCTGCCCGGCCCAGGCGGCCCTCCCGGGCTCCGAGGCCAGCCTTCCGCAGCCGCGACCCGCATCTGCCCCACGCTTCTCGCCCCCCGTGGTGGACGCAGCCTCCGTCCTGCAGCCACACCTGAGGGGGTCAGGGGCCCAAGCCGCAGGACACGCAGCCGCCGCGGGCCGGGGAAGTGTAAGCACCACCAGCCTCTCATTAAGTTATGGGGCAGGGGGACGGTGAAAAAGCAGCAGGAAATGGGGCGATGGAAAGCTTCTAGAAGACCTACCGTATGGGACGATGCGCAGGCAGCAGGGCCCGTAGGAGAGGAAGGTCCGCGGGTGGCGCTGCCGTGGTTCCCAGACGTCAGGGATCGATTCCTTCACTCGAGGAAGCCTCCCCTGAGCACAGGTCACTGATCTGACCTTTCTGGGGATTCTCTTCTTTTACTCTAAGACGCTTACAAGAAGTCTGTTTGTGGGAAACTAAACCGCCTCAAATAAGATATTTTCACGTGAAAGGCAAATTATATAAACATGATGGAATAGAGTAAGTGATCCCGGCCAAAGAGTCTTAGAGCAGATTTTGATGAATGATCCACACTTGTGAGTTGCCAATTAGAAAAAAAGACTTCGTTTGTCTTTATCGCTGCTGTTCGGCAGGGGGACGTATCACACATTTTAACCTCCACTTAACGGATCTGGAACGACGTGGGTAGAAAAGGAAGCCCAGTGCAAAGAAGAGACTTTCCGTGTGCAATAAACTGAGCAAAACACGGTCGGCACTGGGCGCCGGCGGGACTGCCCCGTTCTGAGCTTCTTGTCTCTCTCGACTCATCTCAAGTCCCACAAACCCATTTAAAGTATTATTACTCTTCCCATTTTAAGAATGAGGAGACCGGATTTTTAAAAAAGGAAACTGGGGGTTCCTGGGGGGCTCAGCGGTTTAGCACCTGCCTTTGGCCCAGGGCGTGATCCTGGAGTCCCGGGATCGAGTCCCGCGTCGGGCTCCATGCATGGGGCCTGCTTCTCCCTCTGCCTGTGTCTCTGCCCCTCTCTCTATGTCTATCATGAATAAATAAATAAATCCTTAAAAATAAAATAAAATAAAATAAATAAAATAAAATAAATAAAATAAAATAAAATAAAATAAAATAAAATAAAAAAAATAAAATAAAATAAAATAAAATAAATAAAATAAAATAAAATAAAATAAAATAAAATAAAATAAATAAAATAAAATAAAATAAAATAAAATAAAATAAATAAAGGAAACTACCCAACCCTTCGTGGTGAGAAAGTAGTGAAGACACTGTGGGGCTCATTAAAGATATTATCCTTTCTCAAGCAGAAAGTTGAGGCGTCCAAGAGGTGATATCAGCCATCATGGAAGATTCCAGAACATTAGATGAGCTCATTTGGCCTTCTCTTCCCTACCTCAAGCCATGCCAAAGCCGTACAGAGGAAGATTAATGACCAAACTCGGCACACTGCTTTTTGCCACCCCCAAATCTGAATACACATTTCCCCGAAGAAGCTACATAACCCAATTTCTGAAGCAGTCAGCGCTAAAAACAAAGCGTACATGCAAGAATAAAAGGGATAGCCTCACTCCTAGGACGGGCTGCTCGGTAACCAGGGTAACAGGTAGACACGACAAGAATTAAATAAACATGCTTAATCGACATCCGGCTCTACGGCCTTAGAACCATAAAACGGGTTCGAACCTCCTTTGACCCATGAATCCCCGACAACCTGCTCACTGCTCTCCTCTCCATGGGGCAACCACTCAGCGTCAAACATCAGTCGCCAGGCGGGTCCCCTGGGCTCACAGCGCCTGCAGCAGCCACCCAGGCAGGTGGCCTGGGCTCACAGGGCCTCCAATAGCCACCCAGGCAGGTCCCCTGGGCTCATAGGGCCTCCAATAGCCACCCAGGAGGGTCCCCTGAGCTCACAGGGCCTCCAGCAGCCACCCACGCAGGTCCCCTGGACTCACAGCACCTGCAGCAGCCACCCAGGCAGGTGGCCTGGGGTTGCAGGGTCTACAGCAGCTGCCAGTCGGGTCCCTGGGACTCATAGGGCCTCCAGCAGCCACACAGGCAGGTGGCCTGAGCTCATAGGGCCTCCAATAGCCACCCAGGAGGGTCCCCTGAGCTCACAGGGCCTCCAGCAGCTGCCAGGCAGGTCACCTGGGCTCACAGGGTCTCCAGCAGCTACCAGGCAGGTCCTCTGGACTCACAGCACCTGCAGCAGCCACCCAGACAGGTCCCCTGGGCTCACAGCACTTGCAGCAGCTGCCCAGGCAGGTCCCCTGGGCTCACAGCGCCTGCAGCAGCCACCCAGGCAGGTCCCCTGGGCTCACAGCGCCTCTAGCAGCCACCAGGCGGGAGGTCTGGGCCACCAGACGGGTCCCCTGGGCTCACAGGGCCTCCAGCAGCCACCCGGGTGGCAGAAATCCCAGGAGGCCAGCTCTGACCCTCAGGTCCCCATCACCTCTGCTGAGAGCTCGCTCCCCAGGCTCTGAGCTCAGGTCTCAGCTGGAAAAACTCTCTAAAAGTTCAGCCTCCGGCTCTGCCGGGAAACCTGTACCTGCCAGCCAGGCTGTCCCTACTGGTCAGCAAAGGAGCCCGCACTCGGTCCTTTGTTTCCGAGGTGAACTGGTAGTGTCCCCCCGACACCCCGCACGCCCCGTCAGCCTCAGCAGACCCGGAGCACAGCATCGCCCACAGTAGAATGATTCGCTGACATCCTTCTAGGATAGTCCTGCGGCGTCCTTCACACCTGTATTACATCGGCAAGGACCATTTTCTTTCTTTCTTTTTTTTTTAGGACCATTTTCATCTTAAAAGCTTTGAAAGCAGTATTACTGTATAAATAAATAATTCAGGAGAAAAGAACACGTATTTAAACCAATCTGATGCATCCAATACAAATTCCTGTACATCCTGCATTAAAGTATAGCTACTTTTTAAATGTTCTAATAGTTCTTGAAGCCCACAGTGAACTAAAAACAGAATAAAGAATGTAATGTGTATAGGTATTGAAGGACTTTTGAAAAATTGGTATTATTTCGTCTATGTCTATACCTCACTCCTTACACAAAAATAAATTCCAGATGGATTAAACACTTAAATATGAACAGGAAAACTTTTAGAATTAAACTCAGAGGGTTTTTAAAATAACAGATTAGGGAAAGAACTCGTAAGCTGGATACATAAATGCGACGAATAAAAAATTTCGCTACGTCAAAATATCGAAAATTTTCCACAAAAAGACTCTAAAGACTCTAAAAAAATATTGGTAAAAGACAAGCCAGACACTGGGGGAAGGAATCTGCAAAAAATATAAACTACAAAGATTGCTGTTCTAAAGATATGGGAAAAGTACAAAATCTAAGGAAGAAAAGGGAGAAAAAGAAAGAAAAAAGAAAAGAAAAGAAAAGAAAAGAAAAGAAAAGAAAAGAAAAGAAAAGAAAAGAAAAGGGAGAAAAACAGACCATGCCTACAGAAAAGACATCTCACAGAGAAGAAAAGTAGAAGAAAAATTTGGAAAAAAAAAAAATGTTAGGCGCCTATATCCTCAGGAAAATGCAAACCCTACAGCTACGTTCGAGAAGCACTTGGACAGACCTGGAAACAGGGAAAGTGCACGCCCATCCCATGTGGCGATTCGATTTCTCTGCACGAAGAACATATAAATTCTTGGACTCGTGTGCAAGCAGACACCCGCTAGCCTGAGCCCCGTGCGCTGCGGAGACAGCCTCGCCGGGCGCCAGCGTGCCCTTCTGCTACCGCCAGGTACCGCGCAGCAGGTAAGCCGGCCTAATGGTGTTCATGTGCCGACAAGTCCCCCAACCTGCCGTCACATGAAAAAGAAAAAATCAAACTGCAAAAGATACGTATGTGCCTACGCCTGTTACGGTTTTCTGAACAAACAGATGGACACTTCAGGATAATTGTGATAGGACATATAAGACCTGATCATAATTCTGGATAATGTGGATAAAAGGAGGAAAGTGGGGCTTGATGCACCCTCCATTTCTATTCCTTAGAGAGGGAGAGGAAAATCCGAAGCAAGTGCAGCCCAAGGCTAATACCCGGTGAGCTGGGAGGGGAGCGGGACGTGCATCCTACACGACGGCGCGGCCGCGTCTGAAATGGTCCGTGATTAAGATGAAAGTGTCTTAAACCAAAGCGGAAGCAGGAGAACCTATTCGTACCGTGAAGATGCGAGTCACTTCAAAGGCACCAACCCTGGGATCCGTGGGTGGCACAGCGGTTTGGCGCCTGCCTTTGGCCCGGGGCGTGATCCTGGAGACCCGGGATCGAATCCCATGTCGGGCTCCCGGTGCGGGGAGCCTGCTTCTCCCTCTGCCTGTGTCTCTGCCTCTCTGTCTCTCTCTGTGTGACTATCATGAATAACTAAATAAAATCTTTAAAAAAAAATAAAGTCTTTAAAAAAAAAAAAAAAGGCACCAACCCCAAATCCTAGGCTGTGTGTCCCGCCCCGGGTTCCACGAGCCGAGCCTCCTCGCAGGTGCACGGGGGACGGCGGCCACACCTGCCCGGGCCCGTCTCCGGGGACCCCACACCGGGGCCGGGGCCACCGCGAAGGAGCCCGCGTCCTCCCCTCCGGGCCCGGCCCCTCCAGGGTCCCGGGGGCGCCTCGCGCTGCGCTGCACATGGGGCCCGGCCCGGAGCAGCACCTGCCGCGCAGCCTGGGGGCTTCGGGGGGCCGGGGAGAGCCCATCGCTGCCCCCCCGCCTCGGGCTGCACCGCATTCAGGCTCCGGGCGTCCCGGACCCAGGAACACCTCGTGTAAAGGCCCGTTCGCGCCTGCGGCGGAGCCCGCGAGGCTGGCCCAGGCCGCCAGGCCGAGGGGGGTCCCAACTGCCAGCCGGCGCTGCCACTCCCGCCCGCCACCGCTGCCCACGGAGGACGGAGGACGCGATGCCCACCTGCTCGCCCCCATCGGCCCTTGTCCTCCCAACCGCCCGCGGCCGGCGTCGCCGAGGTCTGCACACGGGCTGCCCGTGGCCAGGAGTCTTGGCAAGGCCCCGCCGCGCTCCACCTGCCCTACCTGGCCCAGGGCTCCCCGGGCCCCCACCGGCCAACGGGCGCGGCGAGGACTGCGGAGACTCGCTCCTGGCGTGCGCTGTGCAGCTCCGGCCCAGGGCCCCCGGGGCTCACGGGTGAGCGGCTGCCTTCACGACCCCAGGGTCCTGGGTTCGAGTTCCGCATCGGGCTCCCCGCGTGGAGCCCGCTTCTCCCTCTGCCTGGGTCTGCCTCTCTCTCTGGGTCTCTCATGAAAGAATAAATAAACTGTTTAAAATAAAATAAAATAAAATTCTAGTCCAATCTTTCGTCCCATCTTTTAAGGATAGATGCTTAAATGTGTTTTATTCGGGAATGTGGCTGACAGCAGAAGATTCTGAACCTGTGCCGTGCAACTGCCCTACCAACTCCAGAATTCAGTCAGCCTCGGGTTTCACAGAATGCGATCCTCTAAAACCAATCAATAGGTTAATCAATCAGCTGCTTCCATTAGGATTAGGATGTGAATGACCCTCTGTGCTGTGGAGGAGCACCTGGCCTGGGGAGTACCTGGCCGGGGGAGTACCTAGCCGGGGGAGTACCTGACCTGAGGAGTACCTGGCTGGAGGAGTACCTGGCCGGGGGAGTACCTAGCCTGACAAGTACCTGGTTGGTGGAGTACCTAGCCTGAGAGTACCTGGCCTGAGGAGTGCCTGGCTGGGGGAGCACCTGGCCGGAGGAGTACCTGGCTGGAGGAGTACCTGGCCTGACAAGTACCTGGTTGGTAGAGTACCTAGCCTGAGAGTACCTGGCCTGAGGAGTGCCTGGCCGGGGGAGCACCTGGCCGGAGGAGTACCTGGCCGGGGAGTACCTGGCCGGGGGAGCACCTGGTGCCACTAGAGGAAACACGATTTACGCCTCCTCTCTATAATCAAAAATACATAAGATTTCGCCTGCCTCGCAGCAGAGGCCTTTTCTGAGGAGAACGTTCACGGACACCATTCGACCGGACAAACACTCCTCCCCGACACCCGCAAAACATTCTCGCTCCTTCCATAGAGAAAAAACACTATCCAGTGAATACAAAGTTTTCCGAAGAACCAGAGCCAGTATCATCGGCCTGTTGCACCTGAGCATATTCTCACTCAGGCTAAGATCTCTGGACGGGAAAAAATAATAATAAAGACTAGTGTGTGAGTTCAGTCTTTTTTTTTTTTTTTTTTTTTTTTTATGATAGGCACACAGTGAGAGTGAGAGAGAGAGAGAGAGAGAGAGGCAGAGACACAGGCAGAGGGAGAAGCAGGCTCCATGCACCGGGAGCCCGATGTGGGATTCGATCCCAGGTCTCCAGGATCGCGCCCTGGGCCAAAGGCAGGCGCCAAACCGCTGCGCCACCCAGGGATCCCGTGAGTTCAGTCTTAAAAGCCAGTTTGTCTTCTCAGTGGAACGGCGACAATTCGGAGCTCGCGGCTGAACCGCTCGCCAGGCTTTGCCCACTTGCTCGAGGACCTTCAGGGGACACTCGTCGCTCGGCTGGTGTAACGGGAAAGCGGTGACCTTACCCCACGGTAGGCTGCAGGACTTCCCATGACAGAAACACTTAGGCGCGTGGAGAGCCGGACTGACCAAGGAACACGAAAGCCCATCCTGCCTCGGTCGCTAGGCGGGTTGTGAGGGCGGCAGGTCGCCGTCCCCGCGGAGCTGCGCCCACGGGAGCACAAACGACAGCAGGCACCCCGGCGGCCCGGCGCTGCCGCTACGAGAAGCGTCCTCCGGGAATCACGCTGCCGGACGGGCACCCGCGGGCCTCCAGGAACGTCGCACGTGTCACCAGATACTTGGCAACAGCTCTGCGGGCGCACCTGCGGCCCGGGCCACGCACACGGCATCCCCCGACAGGGGGACGCGAGGCCACACGCACCCTCTGCCCCAACCAGGGACGCGGGGCCCGGGCGCAGACCCACCCTGCCCCAGCCTCATCACCCCCCGGTCCCAAGGCCGCCCCACCGGCTCTCCGTGCCCGGGATTTTCCAGGGCAGCCCCCCTCCCACCCTCCAGCCGTGAACTAATGTTCAGCTCATCACCCGGCTCTTTAGTGCCGACAAGCGGGTTTGGTGTCGGGCCCTCTGGGACAGACGGCTTCCGCTGGAGGGTCTTCGAGGCCACAATCACTGAGGGCTCTTGTTTGCCAGGGCGACTTAGAAACCTGTTTATCATCAGTGGCCGCGGGGCAGTATTTTGAGGAGATGAGAAGGTCCCTTCTGCAAACCAGCGCCTGAGCGAGGGACGCGAAGGTGGGAAGAGGAGCGGGGGCGGGAGTGAGAGGCATGAGAGTCTCATCATGGTGCAAACTGTGACAAAACAAAGTGTGAGAGACAAAAAAAAAAAAAAAAAAGTAAAAATGGAAGGAAACAGAAATATAGGGCAGGACAGGCCGGCCTCTATAGAGGGCCCAGGTGTAAGCAATCCACTTCGGTAGGTCAGTAGCTTGACTGCGCGACGGCTCTCCATCCTAAAGCATCACAGCATTTCTCAATTCATCCGCTTCAAATTCATTTTAATACCATCAGCATTTATCCCAAACTCCTAAGTCTAAGAACAAACACACACGTATATATATATATATATATTTTTTTTTTTTTTTAACGACCATACGTTTTGGGAGTGCCGACTACGTGTCGAGCCCTGTGATGGGCATGAGGAGTAGATACACGAATAACGAAAGATACTCGGATTTCCTTCGATGCTCCTGTCAATAGGTACAGTCAAAATGACACGATGGATCAACACACTTCCCCTGAGCGCTTCCTGAGCACGAGGATTCCGGGGCAGGAAATGGTGAATGCACACATCTGTGCCCAAAGGGAGTTCAGAAGCTCAAGAGAAGGACAAAATAAGCGCACCGGGAACAAGGACAGACTAAGGCACCAGGTTATCAAATACTGTGTCTCCAAATAGAGGCCCGAAGTGATCTAGAAGGAGAAAAATAAGCACGGCCTGGAAGCTCTGTGGAGCAAGTGGAGCTCAGCCAGCTGGGCCTGGGGGTAGTTAGAGGTGACAGAGGGAGGCAGGACAGTGCCCCTGGGGAGAGAGATGCCAACACATTTAACATCTGCGTGGAGCTGGGACTCAGGGCAGGAAACAACATTCGGGGCCTGCTCTGGCTTCTTGGTGATCAGAAACCCAACCAGAGCCTGCTGAGGCAAAAATGGGAATTTATCAACTTACACAGGGAAAGGCAGTGCAAGCCAAACACGAGGGTAACAGCTCTGTGGCCGGGCGCGGGGAACGCCTGGACCCGGGAGCTCCACCTCCGTGTACGGCTTCTCGTCTCCGTGCACACGGCGAGGCGCAAGGCTGACGAGAACGCTTAGGCCTCACGTCTTCTCATGCCCACCACCAAACGTGGATGGATGCGGGCAGCGGAAGAAACGGGAAGAGATGTGCCAGAGAATTCTACGTTATGACCTCGCCGAAGTTACTTGTAAACAATCGACTCTGGCTGGAAAGACATGACCAAAGAACAAAATGAACTGGAAGCCTCGCAGAACGTATTCCGGGGAGTCACGGACGACAATGCTACCTTCCCGCGAGGCACAGGCGTAGCACAACGAGGTACACCTGTAGTGTAAATAGAGCGTTACCTGCACAGATGTAACAAGCCAACCACACAGAGCCCTTAAAACTTTGCCACATTTGGTCTATAAGATTTACTCATTCGTTACTTGAAGCCCTACCTTCTCCTCGTTAATTTTTATACAGTTCACTAAAAAGTCGTTACCTATTTTACCATTTCCGAAGGATTACTGCTTGTCCAGTGACAGTTACCTACATGTTGAGAGGCAGGCTGACATTTGCAGGGATCAAAAGTCAAGAGCCACACGGCTACACTTTTTTATTTTATTTTATTTTATTTTATTTTATTTTATTTTATTTTATTTTATTTTATTTTATTTTACTTTATTTATTTATTTATTTTTATGGCTACGGTTTAATTGGCTCCTCAACACCAAATGCGTGCACGTGCATGTGGGTGCGTGTGCGCGGAGATAAAGAAAATTGTAACAGAGATAAAGCAAATACGACAAAATTTTGACAACCGTTGCATGGTGGTGAAGGATACGCAGATATTCATCCTACTATTTCAATTCTTCAGTACATTTCAAAATATTCATTACAAAAAGTTGGAGGGAAGTGGAAGCCTGTCAGAAGACTTCACATTTGCATGACAATACAATGAAAAGCTTAAGAAAGCAAAGCTGCAGGAAGAGGCCCAGCAGTAAGGGATGGTCTGAGTGAGAGGGAGGAAAAGAAGAGGGAGACCTAATGAGTCACTACTACAGACCCAACATATTGGGGGGGGGGGGGGCGGTGGCGCTGGGCAGAGCAAGCGGCTGTGAACAAAACGGAAGCAATGGATATTAAAGACACTGTGGTGCGTACTTGAAAGACCTCACGGAGTGACAGGTGAGTGTAAGGGGGGGATGCCAGCTTCTCCAGGTCAGGTGATTACAAAAAGGACCGAAGAGATTCAATGGGCGCCATGGGGGTGGGAGGGTGGATCTGCTGGGTTAAGACCATGTCTTCCATTTAGTAGATTTATAAGTTGCCTCTTCCATGTAAATATAGTTCACATTCTGAATGGCGAGGCATGTGGCACGATGGGTAAACGAGAGCCCCGAGAGACAACACACCACACAAGAGCCCCGGGAGGCAGGCAGGCTGGGGCTCTAGCCCAAGGGAGAACAGCCACGGGAGGCCCATATGCTCTCCCTGGTGAGCCACCTGTTTCAGCGTCTCAATTCCCCCAGCCTGGAAGAGTGACAAAATTTCAGGAGCTTAAAAAAAAAAAAAAAAAAATTAAGAAACTGCATTACAGAAGGCTTCAGTGGTAAGAGCAAATTTCAATGATATCCACAAAAATACATCAGTGCCTATAGCTTAAGTCACGGCGAGGCCCTTCCTCCTGCTTCGGTAGACTTCAGCTAAATGGCCTCTTGCTACGAGCACATCTCTAGATTAACCTTAACGGAGAAAAACTCCCTGAACACATAAAATTCCTATCTATTAGGGTTTCATAAACTTTCTAATTTAGCAAGACAACAAGCAGCGGCTTCGTGTAATTACATTTTGTAAAAGTCTCAGTTTGGATGGTCAACCATCGTTAACAAGATATGGGTTAAGTCGCTTTTTTTGGTGGGGTGTGGAAATGGAATTTGGGGCCACTGGAGGGGGAAGAAGAGGAGCCAGGGTGTCTTCATGACAGATTTGGGGAATGGCCACCAGGTTGGCACAGTTGGGAAAGAAAGACGTTATAGGAGGCGTCAAGACACATCGGGCCTGGGACGCCTGGGCGGTGCAGCGGTTTGGCGTCTGCCTTCAGCTCAAGGCGTGACCCCAGGGTCCCGGGATCAAGTCCCACGTCGGGCTCCCTGCATGGAGCCTGCTTCTCCCTCTGCCTGTGTCTCTGCCCCTCTCTCTCTCTCTCTCTCTCTCTCTGTGTGTGTCTCTTATGAATAAATAAATTAAAAATCTTAAAAGAAAAAAAAAAAGACACATCTGGCCTGCACTCTGTTCATATTGAGGACGGACATATTAAGAAAACAGCACAATTTGGCCAAGGTGGTGACACGCCATCTGTTTTAATGGCAAAGTATTTGTGCTATCAACATAAATGCAAAAAGTACTGATTCCTAGGTCACGGCAAATCTACACTGGAAGAAACGGGCTTAGGCTTGAATTCTGAATTCCATTCCTCTATTTAAGAGACAAGAGTGTGTCATCAGTCTGGTGTCTTCAAGAAATTCATGCACACTGTGGAAGAACCTGCCTTATTTTTTTTCTCTTTTCTAAAAAAAAATCTCGAAATGATGAGTCATAAAAGCAGGAAATAAAATTCCAGAGAATACCAAAGATAAAAGGGAACAGAAAGGAAAAAAAAAAAAAAAAGGAACAGAATTACATTGTTATCACAGAAAGAAATGTGGAAAAAAAAAATCTAAATCAGATGTAAGAAAATCATCTCCTTCATTTGCCTTTTTACATCACTTTGAAACGCACTTGCAGAGTGCTTTCTTCCAGGAAACAGACCAAACGATTTCCCCTAAACCTGTGTCTCCGCGGTATCCTCTCCACGCCTGCAACACAGCACTTACCACGCTCTATTCTCATCTACAGTCTCTTGATCTAGTCCCCACTGGGTGTCCTGTGCAATCAGTGGTGAGGGAGCACCTGGCTAATAGTAGGTACTTGGTGAGCTTTATTTTTTTTTAAAAAAAAAGGATGAATGAAATCAGTCACTGTGGGAATCCCATATATTACCTCTGGCCCCATATATAAACCAATATACATTGTACTGAATTGGAGTACACACGTTTCCTTTTCCCATATATATACTTTCCAAAGAGGCACTCTCCTGATCCCAAACGTGTAAACCTTGGCCAGTTCTTTCCAAAAGCCCTACAGCCTCTTCCCTATATGATGCCCTTTCCCTTTATATCCTCTGTAGAGAAGCTACCTCAAGCATGGGAATGAAAGAAAGAATCTAATTAAATATTTCTCTACATGGGGTCATCCGCTTATTCCATAAATATTTACGCGGGACTACAACCCCAACCAAAACAATTATTGCACCTGGTCTCATCCGGCTTCTAATCTGGGGAAGGCAGATATGGAAATCCGGGGTGGGTGCCTGGCTACAAATCAACCGCCTACATTGAACAAGCTTACGAGAGCACATCACCGAGGAACCCAGCTCAGTTTGGAAAGTCTAAGGAAACCTGTTTAGAAGAAGTAGCATTTAAGCTGACATCTGGACTTTGGGTGAATTAGCCAGGTGAACCCCGAGCGTGTGTGTGTGTGTGTGTGTGTGTCAGAGGCCCCGAGGTCTCACTCAAGGGGCGGAGAACTACAGCTGAGACTGGAATAGTAAATCCTGCAAAGCTTCGTAGGGCACGTCCAGACCTTTGACTTGGTTCTCAATGTCCTGGGAAGCTTGATCAGATTTGTATTTAAAAATAAAACGACCCCTACGGGGTGGGGAGCAGATGATCCCCGTGGTTGCTCTGGGGAACGTGGATTTAGAGCATCAAGAATGGACACTGGAAGGCCATCCGTATGCCGATCTGAACTACGGCTGAAGAATAAACGGAAGCGGGGCAGGGGCAGGGGCAGTGAGGACGGGGAACGCGACCAGGGGAGGAGGACTCGGAGACAGGCGGCGTCTGGTGACAGGCAGATGAAGGGGGAGGTGCAGGCGACGGCAGGAGGGTACCCCGGCTCTCCCTCGCGGCCCAGCGAGGCGCTGCATTGGTTTTTAATAACAAGAAGCAAGGAGGGAAGGTTGAAGAATGTGGTCAAAGTTAAAAACTCCCACTTCTAAGAAACATAAATTCCAAGGGATTATAATTAAAGAAAAGAATAAAAGAGGAGATTTTTCTATTCTGGAAGGTGTGGGGGGAAAATGCAAGTGTCTAGTTTTAGACGCGCTTACACGGAAACACCTGTGATATACCCACAGAAAGGTCAAAATAAGTGGCCGATATATACGGGGTGAGCTCTGGGGAGTCTCAGCACGGAGATGGCACCTAAAGCAACGTAAGGGGTGAGACCACCTCGTGAGACGGGAGTGAGAAGACCGTGAGAAAGCGTTAAATGAAATGAAACCATGAACTATCTTTTCCTATTGTTGTGTCTTGGGATGTAAAGATATTTTAGCGACCTATATATTGCGGCATCAAACACTTCATGATTGCGATATTAGTCCTCGAGCATTAGTTCTTAAAAACAGCATAATTCTTGCCTAGCAAATCAGCCAAAGCCATAGACGCGATGCTGTATTACCGGTAGGAGACGCCGGCGGAGGGAAGGGCAGTGCATGGGTCAGTACATCTTCGTCCGCCTCCGTCAGGCCGACCTTTAAGCTGCTGGATCCGTGATGCCCCCCCTGCCCCCCCACCCCCCAGCAGCCCCTGCAGAGCTCCGGACCCTGAGCCGGTCCTTACGTCCACGGAGCGGAGCGGTCACAGGGAGACCTGCGTTGGCCAGCGGTGCCTATTTCTTTTTTGCAACACATGCTGCTGTCCCTTTGGAACATCAGAATGTGTTGAAACACAAATCTCTCCAACCGGATTTTCAAATGGAAGGAAAAAATTCTGCGATATAAAGTCGTCCCTCAAAACAAACTCCGCACTCTGCTGACCCACTCTCCGCAGCATCTAAACTTGCCCAATGTAACCAGTTATTCGTGAAAACCAGGGGAGGCATGCGTCAAAAAGGGTGAGTAGGAAAACCAGACAGGTTTCCGCGGGTTTACAAACACTATTAACTCAGAAAGCCCAGAGCAGCTCTGGGAACGGAAGCAGCAAGTCCAACTGCCGGCGGACTTAAGGCATTATAAGCCGAAATGACTATTTTGACCCCAAAGGTGTTTAAAGACCAAAGATTAATACATGGTTTTTTTTTGGTGGGTGGGGAAAGGCTTAGGATTTTATAAATGCCTTCTTGGGGAATTACGAACCACCAGGGTAGGTCCTCCTCTGCTAAAACTGATTGAGGTTTAGAATCAGGCCTAGAGGGATTAGATGACTCACAGAATCATCAGAGCCCTTATTAAGACTATTGACTTAATCTCAGTGACCCCATCCCTCAGTGGAAAGGCTAAAAGCCAAGATGCAGAGGGTTTCGGGGCTGACAGGCAAAGACTCGTGAGCGGAGGATTTTTTCGGGTATAAGGCATCCCACCAGTTGACCATACAATGGAACGTGGACATAAAGCAACGCGGAGCCGTGCGACTCAGCCCAAGGTGTCTGCTGCGCATGGGTGGCCGTTCCCCAAATGGGACGGAGAAGCCAAGGGATGAAAGGGGACTGCCCAAGGCACGTGCATCCGAAGGCACCAGCTGTTTTAAGGGGTAAGGCCTCCCGGCAGGACCAGTCACACTGCTGTCCCACTCACGAACCGGACCGGGTGCGGAGGGCAGTGAGCCCCCCCCACCCCCCGTACACCCAGGAGGAGGGACAGCCACAGCCCGTGAGCACCTTCCACTCCCCGGACCCTCCCTCGTTCTCGTCCCGGGGAGTCAGACCATTCCGGACTCCTTTCTCTCCAGACCCCAGGTTCACACCCCGCACTCACCCAAGCTCGGGCAATCACGACCCCTTCCCTGGTGGAAAGACAGTGGCCCGGAAGCAGCTGTAAACCACACGTTCTCTTGATTCTCCTCACTCAACTCACAAACGTGAATCCGTTGACGGGGAAAGTTTAGCGGATTTAAAAATCACTCATCTTGGTCATATTTTTCAAGGAAATCATCAAATTATCCTTGCTTATCAGCCTTATCAGACTCTGTACCTGCCGGGGGGCACCTCGACGTCTGTTCTAGCTCCCATCATATAGACGTGGGTGGCCGTTCCATCCCCGCCGGGCAAAGCACTGGGGGCCCGGTCATCTCTACCTCGTCCTAGTTCCAAGAGCAGAGGATTTCAAAAGGGCTTATTATAATCTGCAGAGTGAAAAATTCGTATTCTTAACTATCACATATATATTTTTTAAGATGTTATTTATTTATGCATGAGAGACACCGAGAGAGGGGCAGAGACACAGGCAGAGGGAGAAGCAAGCCCAATGCAGGACTCAATCCCAGGACCCCAGGGTCACGGCCTGAGCTGAAGGCGGCACTAAACCGCTGGGCCACCCGGGGATCCCCTACTATCACATATTTTAATTGATATTAAACACTGCTCCACTCTAAATAGCACTGGAAGTTCAGATTAGCTGCTTCATACCTTAGTATTAAACAATTTTCTTAAAAAATAAATAAATAAATAAATAAATAAATAAATAAATAAATAAATAAAATAATTTTCTTGCTCGTGATTATGAATGAGAGTTAAACTGATTAATTTGGGGAGTAGTAAATCATAGCTTTGCTGCTCAAAGTCCAAAAACTAATAGCACAAGTACATTAGAAATTATACTCTGACAAGTACTTATTTTATGAAGAGACGTCTCTAAATGCAAATATCTGGAACACACCAATTCATTTAAATACAGAAAGCAGATAGATATTTTGCAGTATGTTCAAAGTGTTGAAGAAATAGAACCCCCTTAACGATACTGAGCATATTTTGACAACTTAATTTCTATCATTTCCAAAAACAGGAGAGCAAGCAAGGGTGGAACAGGTCACAGGATCCAGTTAGCCGGCGATTCCAAGACACCTGCGACTTCTCATCAACTCCCAGGCATAGTTAGTCCATCAGGAAAAACAAACCGTCCACGCGTCCATCCTGCTTCTGTGTCTGTTATAGAGCAGCGGACGAGGTGGGTGGGAATAAAACCACGGATGCTGGATGTATTTTATCTCAGAAAATCCAAAGGATATGGAATTCGACAACATCCCCGGAGTACTTGCCCCAGGGATAAGCCAGGGCCCTCACGGCGGGAGCTCCGCGTTGAGTCTGGGCATTTCCCCCAGCTTCCAGCTAACTGGTCCCCTAAAGCCAGCGAGCATTCAGCTCCACACACACGAACTGGTATTGCCGTCGCTGAGTAAGCGAGTCCTAAAGGTCGGCAGAGCTAACAAGTCAATGAAAACGACGTCGTTCTTGATTCCTATTTCTTTACTGAACAGAAGCAAACCTGAACCAAGTGCGATAACTGATCGTGCTAATGCATACTGGCCTCTCAATTATTTTGGTTAGAAAAGCTCCTTCGGAAAAGAAGTACACGAGATAGAAATCAAGTTCTCGCTCCCGCAGATTTAAGATTTCATAAATTAAGATTTCATAAATTAAGATTTAAATCTTAATCTGTTTAAGACATAGAACCTTAACATGGAGATCTCCATTTAAGGTTTTTGTATTTATTTGACAGAGAGCGCGAGCACAGCAGCAAGGGGAGCAGTAGGTGCAGAGGGAGGGGAGGCAGGCCCCCCCCCACCCCGAGCAGGGCGCATGATGCGGGACTGGACCTCAGGGCCCAGGATCCTGCCCTGAGCGCTGCAATGCTACCAGGCCTCAGCAAGCCTGGGCATGGGTGCAGCGGGACACACCGGGCCCAGGACACTCTGGTTGCCTGGATCCCAGCGGCATGAGACATGGTGGCAGGGACACAAAGCGATTACCTCATCCTGACACAGGTGACCCGATGTGGAAGGAATCCCCTCCCGGGAATCACAGGGCGCCCAGGAGCTCCGCAGGCCTGGGACCTGGGACCTGGGACGCCGAGGCACGGGGATGCTGCTCACGGGGATATTGCTCGCAGGGTGCTGCCTTCAAGAGGCATCTCCCACGCTCTTTGAAGCCCACAGCAGCCCTGAGAGCTTCCGATGCACTGCCATCAACACCTAGCTTTCAAAGTTCCAGAATTTTCCAGGTAAATACTATGAGGCATACCTCTCCCCGAGCTGATGGAAAGCACCGTACCCACTTCCCAGCCAAGGCCACAGGGTGCCAAGGAAATTAAGACGCATGACACTAAGCCACAGGGATGGGCATGACAGGGCAGCTGACCCAGTTCGCCGGTTGCTGGAGGAGAACCCAGGTCAGTACTCTGAAGGAAAACCTAGTTCAGTACTCTAAAGGAGCAGCCAGGTCAGTACTCTGAAGGAGCACCCACATCAGTACTCTGGAGGAGCACCCAGGTCAGTACTCTAAAGGAGCACCCAGGTCAGTACTCTGGAGGAGAACCCAGGTCAGTACTCTGGAGTAGCACCCAGGTCAGTACTCTGGAGGTGCACCCAGGTCAGTACTCTGGAGGTGCACCCAGGTCAGTATTCTGAGGTAGCACCCAGGTCAGTACGCTGAAGTAGCACCCAGGTCAGTCCTCTGGAGGAGAACCCAGGTCAGTACTCTGAAGGAGCACCCAGGTCAGTACTCTGGAGGAGCACCCAGGTCAGTACTCTGGAGGAGCACCCAGGTAAGTACTCTGGAGGTGCACTCAGGTCAGTACTCTGAGGTAGCACCCAGGTCAGTACTCTGAAGTAGCACCCAGGTCAGTACTCTGGAGCAGCACCCAGGTCAGTACTCTGAAGTAGCACCCAGGTCAGTACTCTGGAGGAGCACTCAGGTCAGTACTCTGAGGTAGCACCCAGGTCAGTACTCTGAAGTAGCACCCAGGTCAGTACTCTGGAGCAGCAACCAGGTCAGTACTCTGAAGTAGCACCCAGGTCAGTCCTCTGGAAGAGAACCCAGGTCAGTACTCTGAAGGAGCACCCAGGTCAGTCCTCTGGAGGAGCACCCAGGTAAGTACTCTGAAGGTGCACTCAGGTCAGTACTCTGAGGTAGGACCCAGGTCAGTACTCTGAGGTAGCACCCAGGTCAGTACTCTGGAGGTGCACCCAGGTCAGTACTCTGAAGCAGCACCCAGGTCAGTCCTCTGGAGGAGCACCCAGGTCAGTACTCTGAAGGAGAACCCAGGTCAGTACACTCAACTGCAGGCGAGCTAGAGCTTTGTTCCAAAAACCCTATTGGGTCGTTCCTCCTCGGCCACATTAGAAACATTACAAAACCTGCACCGACGCAAACTGAGCTCCAATTCAGCACAGAGGCACGTGCTTCGCAGCCAGTAGCCAAGAGCAAGCAAGAGCTCCCTTGGGTCGCTAAGGTCCTGGAAGGAGCCGGGATTGCCCCGCCCGGGGTGATTAGGGGAATTCGAGCAGTAGCTGTGTCTCGCTGCAGGCCAGGGCTGGCCGGGGAAGGAGGCCGGCGGGGACCTTCTACGGCCACGTGCAGGGGGTGGTCACGGAGCCGATCCGCGTGCCAAAAACACAAAGTAGTACAGTTAGGGTGCGTCCACCTCAAGGCTGTCAGTCCTCCCCACCCCGGCCCCCCAGAGCCCGCAGTGGGTCTGGCTGCACGTGCGGGGAGACAGCGGCGCGGGGGCTCCCAGGCGGCGCTTCTAAAGGCTCCTCTACCGACCGGTACATCCGACGGTCTCCAGACCCGAAAGGCCACAACACGGTCAGTGAAGCGTACGAACGTTTCACACCACGCATCTCTGTCTCTCCAGAAGCTTCTTCTGCATGCAGAAGACCTTCACAAAGGTTCGAGGAGGTGCCCCGTGTCTGTGCCTCACGCGGAGAATCGGAAACGGGGCTCGTGATTTTCTCCAGCTCCCCTCGCCCCCCAGCAGGCCGCCCGCCTCAGGGGCCGTCGGAGCGGGCAGGATACGGTTTCCAGCTACCGCTGGCGCCCAACTTAATTCTGCCCCCTGGTCTCTCGGTATTTATTTCTAACAAACGCTGGTGCCGGTGGGGAAACCCGAGCTGCCACGTGCAGCGGCGGAGCCACCGGGCGGCCCCCAGCCCTGGTCCCTGCGCCCACTGCTCTGCAAAGACGGCGTCGTACAAGGTAATGAGAAAACAGACAACTTTTTTAACCCGCTGATTATTGTAATCCCATATTCAACTCCTTCACCCCCACCTCTAACTGCTCAGCAACACGGACATAGAGCACAGGAACCTTGAGACTGCGGGAACCCAGGATACGCAGCCCCGTCAACGCTCAGCTCCTCCACGACGCCCCGACGAGGCTCACACACCGGTCACTTTTCTGAGTTTTGCCCGTGACAAGGCCCGTCGTTCTTCACGTAACACGTCCAGAGAATCAGAAGCACCAAACGGAGTCGAGGAATTAACTCAAGTCCCTGCCAGGTATTTGGAGGTGTATTAATACCTCCTGGGTCAGAAGAGGATTGGAAGTGCCCTCGGGTGAAGACTGGCGACAGGCCGCGCTCAGAGGAGGATAAACACGAAAGTAGCTAAAGATCTAAACTTCTTTTTTTTTTTTTTAATTTTTTTTTTTAATTTTTATTTATTTATGATAGTCACAGAGAGAGAGAGAGAGAGAGAGGCAGAGGGAGAAGCAGGCTCCATGCACCGGGAGCCCGACGTGGGATTCGATCCCGGGTCTCCAGGATCGCGCCCTGGGCCAAAGGCAGGCGCCAAACCGCTGCGCCACCCAGGGATCCCTGTCTAACATTTCTTTACTTTTACATCATCCCCTGCTGACCCCCGGGACGGAATTTCACAAGCTACCCCAGCAGCACACACTTGATGCCGGCAGCTGTGCGCGTTCACTTTACTCACTTGTTCAGCCGACTGAGCCGAGCCTCGGCGCAACCCGCGCTCTTCCAAGTACTTGGAACACGGATAACCGGACGGACCGTGAGCAGGGCGCGGGCCCGAGGGCTCCCGACGTTCCGGGAGGAGGAGGCGGGCCCGCAGGACAGGCTGCAGGTAGCCAGGGCCCCGGGAAGAAGCCACGCAAAGGGGTAGCGGCGCTGCTCAGGAAGGGCGACTTCGCCACAGTGACAGCCAGCACGCCCGGGACGTCAAGCCTCGGAATTCCAGAGAAAATGGCAGGTGCAAAGGCCCCGCTCGCAAATGGACCACACGGAGCCCGTGTGCTGTGGCTGTTCCGGACTGAGACCGGGTCAGAGACGGAGGGGGGTGCATAGGGAGGGTCTACGCCTCGGGGCCTGGCATCTGGTGTGAAGGGAAAGGGCGGCCCCTGGAGGGCCGTGAGTGATCCTATGTCCCGTTTCTCAAAAGGTCACCAGCCGTGAGGGAACCGCAGGACAAAGGTTGCAGAGAGACATCTTCACTCGTCTATTGCTTGTATCTCCCTATAGGACTCATCGATGGACACCGCAGGGACCAGAACCCCAATCAACTGAACGGCTCCCTTGTCTGCCCCTGGCTCTGGGGAGTTTGTGGTTCAGGGAAGAGCCCAAGTCACAGTAGGTCACTCCGCAGGCCCTAATGGGATCTACTAGAGAGTGATCCCTTTATCCGGGAGCTATGTATTGAGCTAATACATAAATAAGACAAACATTGGGACAAACATTGGGACGCCCCGGTGGCTCGGCGGTTGAGCGTCTGTCTGCCTTGGGCCCAGGGCGTGACCCTGGAGACCCAGAATCGGGGTCCTGCACTGGGCTCCCTGCATGGAGCCTGCTTCTCCCTCTGCTTGTGTCTCTGCCTCTCTCTCTCTGCCTCTTTCATGAATAAATAAATCTTTAAAAAATAAAAATAAAAATAAGACAAACACTGCCAGGCTGTGGAACAAGGACGGTTTCCAGAGACATTTTCACAGGTGTCCTCATCTGCAGCTCGGTGCCACAGTTCTCCCGCCGTCGCAGTTTTTCATGACCCGCATCTGCACACAGACCCGCGGGGTCAGACCCGGGGTCACGGATTACGGTTCCTGGGGGAGGCCGGGTTAACACGGGGTCGCTCAGGGGTGCGGGTGCCTGGCCGGGGCGCCCCACGCTGGGGCTGGGCCTCCTGAGCATGCTCTGGAGTCCTGGGGTCCTGGGATCCGGGCGGGAGACCCCTGGGGGGCTACGGGCCTGCAGCGCGCGGGCGGGCGGGCTGGGTCACCTGGGGGGGGGAGCTGAGCTCAACCCTGCAGGGGGACGGGAGGGGGGGCTGAGCTCGACCCTGCAGGCGGACGGGGGGGGGGGGGGGGGGCTGAGCTCGACCCTGCAGGGGGACGGGGGGGGGGCTGAGCTCGACCCTGCAGGGGGACGGGGGGGGGGGGGGTGGTGGAGCTGAGCTCGACCCTGCAGGGGGACTGGGGGGGGGCTGAGCTCGACCCTGCAGGGGGACGGGGGGGGGGGCTGAGCTCGACCCTGCAGGGGGACGGGGGGGGGCGGGTGGTGGAGCTGAGCTCGACCCTGCAGGGGGACTGGGGGGGCTGAGCTCGACCCTGCAGGGGGACGGGGGGGCGCTGAGCTCGACCCTGCAGGGGGACTGGTGGGGGGGCTGAGCTCGACCCTGCAGGGGGACGGGGGGGGGGCTGAGCTCGACCCTGCAGGGGGGCGAGGGGGGGGTGCTGAGCTCGACCCCGCAGGCGGACGGGCGGACTCCACCCCCTCCGGCCCACTAGCAGCACCTTGCGCAGGACCAGGCAGCAGATGTTTGCACAAGAAGAAAGGTGGGAGCGCGGGTCGCGGTGCGGGAGCCGGGGCGCAGCGGCCCAGCCTGCCGGAGCCC
Organism: Canis aureus; assembly: GCF_053574225.1. NCBI lineage: Eukaryota > Metazoa > Chordata > Mammalia > Carnivora > Canidae > Canis > Canis aureus. The sequence goes on from NC_135644.1 coordinate 1,945,707, forward strand.
TGATGCTCGCTCTTCCTCCTCCCCCCGCGGGCAGGCGGCCTGGGCGGGCCCCCTGCTGCCCCGCAGCCCGCCCCCGCCCCAGAGCCCCGGCACCTGCGCGCTCGGCGCCGCCAGCAGGGGACCAGCAGGGGACGGCCGCGGGGTCCCGACGGCGCTGAGGGACGCGGCCTCGCCCCCGCCCCGCCCCGCCCCGCCCTCCATCTCCCGGGCTGTTCCATCGTGTCTCTCGGCGGGTCCGTGGAAGGAGGCCTGCGGGCCGACGTGCAGCCTCCCGGGAGGGGCGGGGGGCGCGGGGGCCCCGGCAGGTGGGCGCGCACCGGCGGGGCGGGGCGGGGCGAGGCGAGGCGGGCCGGGCTCCCTCCCCCTCCCCCTCCCCCTCCCCCTCCCCCGGCGGCACCTACCTGCGGCGGGCGCGGTGGGCGAGGGCGCCGGGGGCCCCGGCCCGTCCCGCGCGGCCTCCTCCCGCTGCCGCTGCCGCTGCCGCTGCTGCTGGATGAGGCTCAGGTCGGAGCGGCCGAGCTCGGCGCGGGCGGCCGCGGGGACCAGGCGCGCGCTCAGCAGCACCGCGGCCAGGCCCAGCAGCACCGCCCCGGGCACGCGCCGGCCGAGCCCCGCCATGGCCGACAGCCCGCGGGCCGCGGGGGCATATTGCGGGCTCCGGCGGCGGGGCCCGGGCTGCGCGCTCCCGCTCCCGCCCCCGCTCCCGCCCCCGCTCCCGGCCCCGCTCCCGGCCCCGCTCCCGCTCCCCGGCTGCCTCGCTCCCTCGCGCTCGCGCTCGTGCAGTCTGCGGCACCCAGCCTCGCTGGGAGGAGGAGGAGGGGCGGGAGGAGGGGCGAGGAGGGCGGCGAGGGCGGGGAGGGGACGGGAGGAGGGAGGGAGGGAGGGAGGGAGGGGAGAAGACAGGCGAGGGATGGAGGACAGGGTCTGCAGGAAGAGGGAGGGGTCCGGGGAGGAGGGGGCGGGGCTTGTGGGAGGAGGGGCGGGGCCCGCGGGAGGAGGAGCTGGGTCCACGGGAGGAGGGGAGGGGTCCGCGGGAAGGGGGGAGGGGAGGGGAGGGCGGGCGCTGGAGGAGAGGGTCCGCAGGAAGAGGGAGGGGTCCGGGGAGGAGGGGGCGGGGCTTGTGGGAGGAGGGGCGGGGCCCGCGGGAGGAGGAGCTGGGTCCACGGGAGGAGGGGAGGGGTCCGCGGGAAGGGGGGAGGGGAGGGGAGGGCGGGCGCTGGAGGAGAGGGTCCGCAGGAAGAGGGAGGGGTCCGGGGAGGAGGGGGCGGGGCTTGTGGGAGGAGGGGCGGGGCCCGCGGGAGGAGGAGCTGGGTCCAAGGGAGGAGGGGAGGGGTCCGCGGGAGGGGGGGAGGGGAGGGGAGGGCGGGCGCTGGAGGAGAGGGTCCGCAGGAAGAGGGAGGGGCCCGCGGGAGGAGGGGCGGGGCCCGCGGGAGGGGGAGGAGCCCGCGGGAGGGGGGAAGGGTCCGCAGGAGGAGGGGAGAGGAGGGGTCTGGGAGGAGGGGAGAGGAGGGCGGGGCGTTGAACGAGACGTCTGCAGGAAGATGGAGGGGTCCGGGGAGGAGGGGGCGGGGCCCGCTGGAGGGGGGGCGGGGCTTGCGGGAGGAGGGGAGGGGCTTGCGGGAGGAGGGGAGGGGCCCGCGGGAGGAGGAGCGGGGCCCGCGGGAGGAGGGGAGGGGTCCGCGGGAGGTGGGGAGAGGAGGGCGGGCGCTGGAGGAGAGGGTCTGCAGGAAGAGGGAGGGGTCCGGGGAGGAGGGGCGGGGCTAGCGGGAGGAGGGGCGGGGTCCGCGGGAGGAGGAGCGGGGCCCACTGGAGGACGGGAGGGGTCCGCGGGAGGGGGGGAGGGGTCCGCAGGAGGAGGGGAGAGGAGGGCGGGCGCTGGAGGAGAGGGTCTGCAGGAAGAGGGAGGGGTCCGGGGAGGGGGGCGGGGCTTGCGGGAGGAGGGGCGGGGCCGCGGGGGAGGGGAGGGGTCGGGTTCGCAGCGCGGCCCCGGGGTGCGCGGGTGGGGCGGGGCGGGGCGCTGCCCGGAGGGTGGCAGAGAAGGGAGAGCCCCGGGGGAGGGGGAGGGGAGGGGGCCGCCCCGGGGGCGCGGACGCGAGCGGGGCCCCGGGGCCGGGCAGGTGGCTGCGGCGAGCGGCGAGCGCGGCTGCAGGCGGCAGGTGCCTCCACGGGGCCGCACGGTCGGGAAGGGAGGACGGACGAAGGCGCGCGGGGCGACGGCGCGGAGGTGCCGGGGGAGGCGGGAGGCGGGAGGGCCCGCGAGGCGGCTCCAGGCCGCGGGCGCACAGGTGCTGGGGTCAGGTGGGCGCGCGTGTGCAGCCGGGGGCGGGGGGTCGCCTGGACGCCGCCCCGCCCCCCGTAAGGTCAGCCGTGGTCGGTGACAGCCCGTCGTGCACCCTCGGGGCTCAGGTGCCCATTTCCCTGATTGGATCGCCCCTTTGCACGCTCAGCATCTTTCTGCATGTAGCTCGCGATACTGACTCCCTGGGAAAAAAACCCAAACAGTTGTCAGTAGCGACCACGTCCGCTGCGCTGCAGGGTATGAACCTACATGACCGCAAAGGAAGCAACACCAGCTGCGGGAGCCACAGGCAGGCAGCTCTGTCCCCCCCCCCGCCCCCCTGTACCCTCAGAGCAGACCCCACGGGGAGCTCGCAGCGTCCTACCACGTGGTCCCCGGGGAGCAGCGCGGCTGCGGCCTGCCCGACCCTGCCCCAAGTGCCTCCACCTCACCTCTCTGCACCGCTGGAAACGTGTACGTGAGTTTGCATTGCTTGTTAGTGATTTTTAGACAAAAAGGAATTACGTGAGCTTCATAGGTTTGGGGAAATATGCCCAGGTGAGGCCCCTCACACTGAACAGCACTGCAGCCCCCCGGCTCCGCCTCGCTTCTGTGGCCAAGAGCTCCCGGGTGGGAGGCTGAGTGCACAGGCCCCTCGTGGGCCCATCAAGCTGTTTCCGTTGCATTTTCTTCCCCGTTGCCTCTGCTCCTGGAGGGAGGAAGGGGGAATGGAGACAGCTCCAGGAACCTGCGGGGCAGACCAGAAGGAAGGGAATGCGGCCAGGATTTCTGTCCTCTGCCTCCGAGTCTTCTGGAGTATGTTAGAAACTGACCTTCCAGAGGCAAAACCGCTGATTCCATGGCCCCAGTCGAGCGTGGACATCAAGTCTTTGGACACTATGGACCGTTTAAAGAAATAAACTTTATCAAGATGGTTTTCAGATGATTTTTAAATGCAACATTACTCATAGAGCTTAGGCCCAATTTCAGTGCAAGATGCAAAAGCCGTATTATCTGATGCAACCAGAGCCAGTAGTGAATCCAAAATAAGAGGCCAAAGAAATAAATATATCTTAAATATGTTTTTTTTTTATTTTATTTATTCATGATAGAGAGAGAGAGAAAGAGAGAAAGAGACACAGGCAGAGGGAGAAACAGGCTCCATGCAGGGAACCCGACATGGGACTCGATCCCGGGTCTCCAGGATCAGGACCTGGGCCAAAGGGAGGCACTTAAACCGCTGAGCCACCCAGGCTGCCCCTTAAATATGTTTTAGACTGCTTATTTTACCTTAAAGTAGGCAAATGGACATTTATTTACCAAACTTCTAATGTAGGACCAAGGTTTCTTTTTAAGTATCTAGCCACAGCCTAGGGTTTGAAGTCATAAACCACAATCATAATACACCTCTGTGATTTGCAGTTTAAATAGAAAGTTCTTAAAGCCTCTTGACAAGCAATCCGAGGGCTGAATCTGTTGAAAGTTTTCCCCCAAATTTTACAATTTTCTCACCCACTTAATATTAAACTTTGCTTTCATAGAAAAATACACTGTTCAAATTTATATTTCATCCATTCCTTAAAATACATAGAACTGGCAAAAACGACGGACTTTCGGCACACACACAAAGCGACCCGGGCGAGCAAAACCGAGCAAGCATTCAGGAAGGTGTGTCCTGCTAACCGCCTGTGCGTTACCCGCCAGCCAGCGTGTTTTACAAAGGAATGGCGGGTGCCAGCACCATCACGCAGCAAAGCACACCACCGTGTATATATTATGTAATCATTCTGCCCTCCCTGAGATCTACTGGTACCTCCCAACTGCTCTTGGCACTAAGTCCATAATCCCTGATAGACTTAGAAAGCCATTTACAATCTGTCCCCTAACTACCCAGGCTCACACACACACACACACACACACACACACAGCTCTCCAGAGAGAGAAAGGGGATTTGTTTTATCACCTTAAAGCAGACTTATTTGACTTGCCCCTGGACCTTCACATATTGGCTTTTTGCGCCTGAAACTCCAGTCCTCACCTCTTTAATTGATGAACTCCCAGAGAGCCTTAAGGGTTAGTTTACACCACATTAACAAAATGAAGAACAAAAATCATACAATCATCTTAGTAGATGCTTTAGAAAAAGCATCTGACAAAATTCAACATCTTTCATAAGAAGAAAAAAACCTCTCAACAAATTAGATATTGAAGAAATGGACCTCGATATGATAAAGGCATATATGACAAGCCCACAGCTAATATCATATTCAATAGTGAAAGCTGAAAGCTTTTTCCTCCAAGATTAGGAACAAAACAAATATGCCCAATCTCGCCATTTTAAATAAATATAGTACTGTGGGGGAATCCCTGGGTGGCTCAGCGGTTTAGCGCCTGGATCAGCCCAGGGTGTGATCCTGGAGTCCCGGGATCGAGTCCCGCATCAGGCTCCCTACATGGAGCCTGCTTCTCCCTCTGCCTATGTCTCTGCCTCTCTCTCTCTCTCTCTCTCTCTCTCTGTCTCTGTATGTGTGTCTCATGAATAAATAAATAAAATATTTTTTAAAAATTTAAAAATAAAATAAATAAATATGGTACTGGAAGTTCTAGCCAAAGCAATTAGATAAGAAAAGGAAATAAAAACCAAGCCAGAGAGGAAGAGTAAAATTATTTGCAGATGACATGAACTTACATATAGAAAGTCCTGAAGATTCCATCAAAACTGTTTGAACTATTAAATAAATTTAGGAAAGTTGTAGGATACAAGATTAACATAACAAAAATCAGTTGCACTTCTATACACTAATAATGCACTATTCAAAAAAAGAAATCAAGAAAATTCCATTTACAATAGCCTCAAAAACAAAAGCAAACAAACAAACAAAAAACCTTAGGAATAAATTTAACCAAGGAGAGGAAAGATCTGTACACTGAAAACAGTAAAACATTGGTGAAAAAAATTAAGACACAAAAGTGATGGATAGATATCCATTGTTCATGGATTGAAAAAAATTAATATTGTTTAAATGTCCATACTCCCTTCAGCAATCTGCAGATTCAATGCAATACCTAATGAAAATTCTAGTGGCATTTTTCACAGAAATAGAAAAAATAATCCTATAATTCATATGGAACCCTAAAAGAATATGAATTAGCCAAAGCAATCTTGAGAAGAAAAAAAAAAAAACCAACCTGGAGACATTACACTACTGGATTTCAAAATATGCTATGAAGCTATAGTAGACCAAACAGTGTGGTACTGGTGTGAAAACACACTGGGAAAAGGGAACAGAATAAGGAGCCCAGAAATAAATCCAAACATTCTTCAATAAATGGTAATGGGAAAACCAGTTATCCACATACAGAATAATGAAATCAGACCCTATCTCAGTCTATAAACAAACAAACAAACAAAAAAAAAAACAACTCAAATGGGTTAAAGACAGGGCACCTGGGTAGTTCAGTCAATTAAGCATCTGCCTTCAGCTCAGGTCATGATCCTGGGGTCCTGGGATGGAGCCCTGCATTGGGCTTCCTGCTCAGCGGGGAGTCTGCTGCTCCCTCCCCCTCTGCTCCTCCCTGCCACTCATGCTCACTCTCTCTCAAATAAATAAATAAATAAATAAATAAATAAATATCCAAAATGGGTTAAAGACTTAATTACACTACCTGAAACTATAAGACTACTGGAAGAAAACATAGGGGACAACTTCTTGATATCACTTTTGTCAATGGTTTATTGGACATGACACCAAAAGCACCAGCATTGGAAGCAAAAAACAAGTGAGACTACATCAAACCAAAAATCTTCTGCACGGCAAAGAAAACAATCACCGGAGTGAAGAGACAATCTATAGCATGGGAGAAAATATTTGCAAACCACACATCTTCTAAAGGGCTAATATCCAAAATACATGGGGAATTTAAACAATAGCAAGAAAACAATCCAATTTAAAAATGGGCAAATAAAATAGCCCAGAAATTGACTATGCAAAAATTGTCAATTAATTTATGACAAGAGACAGGAATATGCAACAAGGAAAGGACAGTCTCTTTAATAAATGGTGCTGGAAAGGCTGAACAGCCACATACAAAAGAATGAAATGACTGTTATTTGACACTATATACAAAAACTAACTCAAAATGGATTAAAGAGAGGAGGGGCAAGTGGCTGGCTCAGTCGGTGGAGCATGCGACTCTTGATCTTACGGTTGTGATTTTGAGCCCCATGGTGCGTGTAAAGAGTACTTAAAATATATTTTTTTAAAAAAAAGATTGAAGACTTGAGTATAAGACTAAAACGCCTAGAAGAAAACCTAGGCAATAAGTTCCTTGACATGCACCTTGACAGTGAGTTTTTGACTTCTGAAAGTCAAAAGTCTTGTGAAGTTTTGCTTCTGACTCCAAAAGCAAAGGCAACAAAAGCAAAAATTACAAAAATCTAAGTACATCAAACTATAAAGCTTCCACACAGCAAAGGACACCCATCAGCAAAATGAAAAGGCAATCTACGGAACAGGAGAAAATATTCATGAATAACATATCCAATAAGGAGTTAATACCCAAAATATATAAAGAACTCACAGAAATCAGTAGCAAAAAAATCCAAACAGTACGATTTAAACGTGGGCAGAGGATGTGAACAGACATTTTACAAAGAAGACAGGCGGACGGCCACCGGGCGCGTGACGAGGCTCACCGTCATGATCCTCAGGGAGACGGGAGCCAAAACCACGGCGAGCCTTCACTTCACACCTGCTAGAATGGCTCTTCCCAAAAAGACAAGAAATAATACGTGTTGGCAGGATGTGGAGAAAAGGGACCCCTCGGGCACCGTTGGTGGGAATGTAAATTGGTGCAGCCCCTCTGGAAAACAGTGTGGAGGGTCCTCGAAAAACAAAACAAAACAAAACAAAAATAGAAATACCGTACAATCTAGCAATTCTTCTTCTGGATCTTTACCCAAAGAAAATGAAAACACGAATTCGAAAAGACGACCGCACCTCCAGGTTCTTCGCAGCCCTGTTTCGGTAGCTAAGATACGGGAACAACGTGAGTGTCCTCCGGTGGATGGATGGACAAAGAAAATGTGTTACACACACACACACACACACACACACGAAGTACAATACTTTTTAACCATAAAAAAGAATGAAATCTTGCCGTTAGTGACAACACGGATGGACCCTGAGGGTGTCATGCTAAACGAAAGAAGTCAGAAGGAAGAACGCGTGTTTATGGGGAATTCAGCAGGAACAACAACAGGGCGAGCTCTCGGTACAGGGAGTGGGTTGGTGGTCGCCTGAGGCAGGGGATGGAGGTGGGAAGAACAGGTGAAGGTGCCAAAAGTTCCAAACCTCCAGTTACAGCATAAATAAGCTGTGGGAACGTGCTGTAGCGTGGTGCCCGTAGCGCAATGCTGCGTTGCGTCCCTGAAGGTTGCTAAGGGAGCCGATCTTCACATGCACGCGTGTACATGAAGCGTATACAGCGACTGCTCATGCTGACGGCCGTTACCTAGGCCGAGTGCGATGATCATTTTGCAATATATGCAAATATCCAATCATTATGTCATACATCTGCAGCTAATAAACATAATGCTAAATGTCAAGTATACCTTAATTAAAAAAAAAAAAAAAAGAAAACACAGAACTCTCCAGACTGATCCACAGAATCAACGCCATCCTTATCAGAACCCAAGATGACTTCTCTGGAGAGACCGGCAAGCCGATTCTAAAGTTCCCGGGAGATTGCAGGGGACCCCGTTACAGCCGCGACGACAAGCAGCGGCTGGGCTCGCCGGCGTCCCTGCTGCCCGCAGAAGGCCCAGATGGGCCCGGCTGCAAAGCGTTTGCCTGAACCGAGGAGACGTGTCTTCCAGGACCAGCCCCGCAGGACGTCTGACCCGAGGGTGCGCGCCTAGGAGAGAGGAGCAGGGCAAGGCTGGGGGGCCCTGAGAGGCCTGAGCGGGCGATGGGCAGCGCAGCCCCTGCCTGCCGGGAGCCTCACTCCGGCTTTGGGATCTGGCGGGTGCCTTTCAGGGTTGGGGTGTATGGAATTCACGGATGGGTGAAGAGCAGCCAAGCCCGAGGCAACGCCCGGGAGCAGTGGGACGGGGTCCCCAGCAGTGCTCTGAGTGTGGCAGTGAGCGGGGAGAGGGGGCACGGCACATGAGCAGGTGTGCTACAACCCCCTGGGGCACCAGCTACAGCAGCTACGGTGGCTCACAGAGCACTCCAAGCACCCCGAGCACCCCGAGCACCATGAGCACCACTAGCACCCTCAGCACCCCGAGCCCCACGAGCTCCACGCATACCACAAGCACCCATGAGCACCCTGAGCACCACGAGCTCCATGAGTACCACGAGCACCCTAAGCACCACCAGCACCCTCAGCACCCTGAGCACCACAAGCACCCCAAGCCCCACAAGCACCCCAAGCACCACGAGCACCCCGAGCACCATGAGCACCACCAGCACCCCATGCACCCTGAGCACCACAAGCACCACAATCTCCACGAGCACCACAAGCACCCTAAGCTCCATGAGCTCCACAAGCACCCTGAGCTCCACGAGCACCCTGAGCACCCCGAGCACCATGAGCACCATGAGCTCCACGAGCACCCCGAGCTCCACGAGCACCCCAAGCACCATGAACACCACGAGTACCCTGAGCACCACCAGCACCCTCAGCATCCTGAGCACCACGAGCACCCCAAGCCCCACAAGCACCCCAAGCATCCCGGGCACCATGAGCACCACCAGCACCCCATGCACCCTGAGCACCACAAGCACCACGAGCTCCACGAGCTCCACGAGCACCCTAAGCTCCATGAGTACCACAAGCACCCTGAGCACCCGAGTACCATGAGCTCCACAAGCACCCTGAGCTCCATGAGCACCCTGAGCACCCCGAGCACCATGAGCACCATGAGCTCCACGAGCACCCCAAGCACCCCAAGCTCCACGAGCACCCCAAGCACCACGAGCACCACACAGACGTGATGAGACGGGATAGCGCACCCAGTGACCCAGTGCCACAGTCGCCTGGGCTCGGGGGCTGCCAGACGCCCCGGGGAGGGGGGCGTTAAACCAACGACGCTGGTAATCAGCCGTCCCTGAAACTCTGGCTGTCTCTGCTCTGCTGCGGCCGCTCATCTGACCGAGAGCCAGCCCATCCGAGTTCGAGAACCGACGGACCGACCGCTGGCGAGCATCGACCAAGGTGGTTGGTTGCTTGCCCAGTTAGGACCATCCACGTCCTGGACACAGGGACGGTTTAGGATTATTAGCCGAAGGGGATCGTGTGATTGGAGCAATTACTGAATCTGAGGTGTAGAGGCCTCGTCAGGGACCGGGCCGGCAAGTCCCCGGGTGGCCGCCCGCGCCTGGGTGACCTGCTGTGCACGGGAGAGCGGGCGCCGTCTCCACGGCATCGCGGGTGGCCCTGTGCGTGCAGGCCCGCCAGAGCCACTCCTGTGTTTCTGGGCCTAAATTGCATACATTCATTAAATAAGTATAAATTTTAAGAGAAAGAGAGAGAGAGAGAGAGAACTCGGGAGACCGGGGCTTTACGACCTGGGAAATTCTCAGCATCTCCGGGGTGAGAGGACGCCAGAGTGAAGAGGTTCCCCGTCAGGAAGTTGGCTGTGGAGGGGACACGGAGAGCCCAGAAAATTTTCTTTGAAGAGACTTAAATATGTGACTCGCAGATCCCCTCACACATCCCAAAGGAAGCCCCAGGTAGAGACGGGATGGTTGCGGCAAGGTCCGCGGGGCAGCGACCGGGGTGGCGGGTGAATCTGCCCGACACACGCGGGACGCCCGCAAGGTTCCCGCAGGTCCGTTACCAGCAGAAGCACCGTCTAAGAAGGACGGGGCACAACCTGGAAAAGCACCCCGGGCCCCCACACCGGCCGAAATAAGTCAAAAACACCCCTTAACTGCAGACATGTGCTACGTGTCATGGTGGGGGGCTGGGGGGGCGGGTAAGGAAAACTCAGAGGGTGGAACCCGGAACCCCGAGCCACAGGGAGTTGTCGCGGTCTCTGAAACCAGGTGGAGTTTCCCCAGCTGGACTCTGAAGATGCTTGGGGCCGGTGACTTCTTTTCTTTTTTTCTTCTACTTTTTTATTCCTTTTTTTGAACCAGAACATCTAAAATTATCATACACCCTCCCCCCCCCGCCCCCCCCCCCCCCGGCCAAGGTGGTATGGGGGAGCAGAGGACCCTGTTTCTTTAGTTTCAGGGTCCCCACAGAGAGCGAATCCCAGGAAGGCCTCGCTCACACCTAACTCAGACGATGATGAGATTCGGGGCATTGGCCCTGATGAGTCAAGGAGGGATTTGGGGACTTTGAGTCGATGCTGTGATGGCTTGACTTTTGGGGACTTTGGCGCGGGTTTCCTGAATTTTGTATGAGGCTGAAGTGAATCTCTGAGGGCCAGAGGGGACTGTGGTGGACCTAATGCAGCAGCCCTCCCCCCGCCTGCACACACACAGAAAGGTGTCCTTGACCTCAGCCCCTGGCTCCCGAGGTCACGTTACCCTTCACCGCAAAAGGACCTCACGGTAACGGAAGACTAATGTATCATCTAGGCCGCGATAAAATAATGGGGCTCATGCAGTGACCGAGCCCGAAGGGATCTAGGAGAGGGTGTGGAGCGGATACAGTGAAGAACTGGATTTGAGGGATTTAGGGTGAGAAGAGGAGACCATGTCTGCAGGCTGGGCCCACCACGTTCCCAGGCCTGCGGCTGAATCACGGCTGCTTGTCGTGCAGGCGCTTTCAGGCTCCCCTTGAGCGGCCAGGGCTGCCCGGTGGGAATGGGGTGAAATTAGTTACCACCGTGTCACCTCTGTCACCTGGGGATCACCCAGTACCTGTGAGCTGAGGAAAGGCTCCCGAGGTCCCTTGGTGCCAGTAATGTACCAGCACAGGTGGCAAGTGCTTGGCTTTGGTGTAAGCGGTAAAGGTTCAAGTCGAAGCCGATGCTGATGTCACCGTGAAGGAGGACGTTTGCTTATTCTTTAATAACCTCTTCCCTTTCATTTCCTCACTGACGTGTCCTGAGAAACTCAAAACCATCCACCTGCCTGCCAGCTAGGCGATGATATTCCTGAATTTTGAAGGCGTCTATGTCACCCGTCATCTCGAAAACAACTTCAACTGCACTGTTCAGAGATGAGAAAATTTATAAGCCACCAACCCTCCTGTCTCCCACGGGACATTTACCACAAGTACCTTCCACAAGATCAGGAACAATGTCTGTGACTCAGGCGGGACCCCGACTCTGAAGTCGGTACTAATACGTATCATTCAGCACCGTTGACGAAGAACCTTGTAGTAAGTAACGTTCTGAGCACGAAACTGGCTAAAGAGTAATCCCTCAAGATGCCATTTCCACACTCAGAAATGGCAGAGAAGAAAAAAAAGAAAGAAATGGCAGAGAATATTGAGGTTGATTATTTTGAAATCAGTTAGTTTTTTTTTTCTTTTTTTTAATATCATGAAGGTAAGTCACTGTGTAGAGTTTGTGTTCAAAATCTACACGCTCCTTTGCATAAACAGCCCCAATTTCCGAGTCACTTCTCGGAGCAGGGCTGGCACGGGATGGACCGGGCCGGGGTGCTGAGGGAACCTGGCCAGGGCCCCAGGCAACCGCATGGTTCCCGCTGGACCCCAGTGGTGCTCAGGGGGTCCCCTGTTGCCACGGCTGCTGCTCAGGCCCCGCGGCCCCCCTACAAGGGCATGTCCCGGGCCAGGGGGACGGAAGTGAGCTTGGGACACTGGCCCCGGTCCCGGGGGTGGTGCAGACCCTGGCTCCAGAGGCCCTTGGGGGGAGGGGGGGCGAGTGTCCTGTCCAGGCTCCGCTGAGCCTCCAGAATGGCTCGGTTGCTGCATTTACAGCCCCCGGCCCCTTTCTGGTCTGCAGTCAGCCCCCCATTTCTCTCTCCTGCCTCCTTCTTTCCCGCCCAGACTGACCCATGGTTGAGGCTGTTCATCCCGTGACCCGCACCTGCTGCAGTGAATCCGGGGCCCCCGAGACTCACCGGCTCTTCCTTGTCTTCTGTGCACTTGGAACCCCCTCCCATGAGTGTGATGCCAGACTTTGCATGTTTTTGAGTCCTAAGGTTCCCACCGGAGTCCTTTACTCACTTCCAGTCTCTCCTGAAGTGCCCATCATTTTGCATCTTCCTAGAGTCGCCAACATAGTGGTCACGGTGACGTGAAGCTGCGTGTGCTACGGTGTGTGCGGGGCCCTACTGACTCCCCGTCAAGCTAGGAGTACGGTCGCCCGGTCTCCCCATGTGCGCCGACACCCACGTGCACTGTACGTGGCCGTGGCCGCCCGTGGGAGCAAGGGGCTCCCACAGCAGGACCCGGCGTTACGGCCTGCTCTCCAGCCCGGGGTGGACACGGTGGCGGCCAGCACTTGCCCTCGGTGCGGCCTCCCCGCGGCCTCCTGGGTGACCCTCTGACCCCGGCCCGTGCCCCGGCGGCCACTAGCTGGACGCCCGCCCGGCTCCCCCACCTCCCACGGCCGGTTCCTCCGGGGCTCCTTGGAGTCTCGCTGCAGGACCAGGGTCAGAACAGGGTCGGGGGAGGCGTCCCTCCGGCCCACAGGGTGGCCCCTTCCCTTCGTCGTTCCCACCGGGCGGTGGGCCCGTCATTCCAGGACACCAGGGCCCCTGGGCCCGCGCCCTCCAGCGACACCAAGCAACTCCGGGTGAGAGGGCGCTGCCCTCGTAGTAAGGCTCACATCCCCTCCAGTTTCTGCCAGCTTTGGGTGACCTCAGTGTTTCCAAAAAGGCTTTCTGTGCCCCCTTATTTTGTTCATCGCTCGCCACTGTCACCTGATAAAAGCGGCCCTGCCATTATCGGAACTGGAAACCCCTTTTAAATCTTAACAGGTCTAGGATTCTGGGATTTATGACCGGTGTATTTTAACATTAGCTTCCTTTCGCTCTTTTTGTATTACTTTTTTTTCAAATAACTATCACTCGTATTTCAAGAACTCAGACATCCAGAGGTACCTCTTTGAGGGCATCCTCTGGGCGCATTACTGAGGGCTCGCGTGATTAAAAAGACGACGTCACGGGGGAAGATACAAGGTCCGCACACGAGAGTGGCACCATATGCTCAAGTTTATTGAACAGACACAAGCTACACAGTGGAAACGAAGCCGTACCGGTTTTCACTAACTCCAGTCAAGTCAGCAAATGACAAGTTTTAGAAGACACGCGCTTTAGGTCTCACCCAATGTGGGTGATCATAAGAGAAGCTAAACAAAGAAAACCACTTTCTATGTTATTAGGCAGCAAGTTAATTCCATATATATATATAGCTTCCAGGCCACTTCAAGATATTTCAAAAGTGTTTCAAAACTAGTAGGTAATAGTTCATGCCCTGGAATAAAGCGTAGAACGCACCTCTTAGGGGTAAGTAACTTCATTCGTTCATCCATAGCAGAATCACTCCTTCCTACGAACCAAAATTTTAATGAATCTGTTTAGTTTAGGTTTACTACGTTAACAGCGACTCTGAAAATGCACGAGGTTTGGTTATATTGTTATATTGCACTTGAGAACAATGACAACAGAAATCAAGGACTTGACGCCTCCCCCAAGAAGTTCATTACAAATCAGAAATCGCAATGAAATACAAGCGTAGAGGCCTGGGGTGTGTTGTTCAAGCTAGCCGACCGACAAGGTAAAAGGGCTGGTCTCCAAAACACTGAGCATTAGGTTATTTATCTATTTATTTATTTATTTATTTATTTATTTATTTATTTTTGCCTTTTTTGAGCCTATAATCAATTTTTGAATTTCACATTTGTTGTTGACCAAACTAACCGCACATACAGACCACCCAAGGGTACAGACAAAGTGACATTAAGATCAGCGAGGGTCGTACCCGGGTTTCAAGAAGGCCTTCCTCTTCTCCGAGGTTGGCACGCGACACCGGACCGTCAACCACCTCGGAGGTCGCCTTATAAAAAGTAGCTGATCTCTTATATGCTCTACTTTTGCCACTTAACTCTCCCTCGGGGCCATCACTAACCGTCACAAACCTTCCGTGGCCCTCTTAGGAAGCCGGTAGAAGGGCAGTCTCTTCTACAAATGCTTACATTTTCACTTTATATGAAGTATTGGTGAAAATTCGCTACGAAGCAGTAGTTCCAGAACACAGGTAAGACTGTGGGACGCAAGTTTTAACTGTTTTACACTTTGGAATTATGAAGACCTATATGACGATTATAATAATGATTCATTACAAGAGAAAGATAAAGGGGAAAAGAGGGAAAGAGTATCCCTCTCTCAAGCTATCAATTCTGGAATAAATGCCTACGTGAGAAATTGACAAGAGTATCAATATTTCTTACCAATATTACATGCTTTAAATACTGTTTTTTAAGACTCATCAGGTTATTCAAATTTTACTCAAAATGCATTTTAAATCTCAATGAATCACAAACACAGTAGTATTTAAAAATGTTAAAAATGTTTGAAAATTGTAAGTTTTCATAGAACTGTTGCTTGACGTTTTTAACCAAATACGTTCACATGCTGCTTTGGGGTAAAAATAATCCCAACATTTTTTCCCAAACATTTTCCTCGAAGTGTAAGCTTCCAAATCATACTTCTACCATAGTTCCGTAGAGATACACGTTTTCATTTTTTAAAAGAAAATACTATTGCTCAAAACTACATTTCATAAAAGGGAACTTAAAACATCATGCTTCCAACACCAATATCCTTCAGTCTCCCACACACGATTATACCTTGAGCTACAGGCCACAGGAGGAACAGACCGTGCAAAAGCAAACTAACATTTCTTGTGAAGAGTGGATTTCTATCCAACATCTACTTTCAGGGATGACTACCATTCAGTGGGGAAACAGGTATAAAGTGAAAGTCGTCAACTTAGTGACTGTTTGGTGAAGATCCTAGGATAAAAATATTTTTTCTTAAAAAACTTTAGACTTACTGGTAATAATAATAGTTATTGCATATGACTAAGATCTTTTGAGCTACTAGCAAAACCTATGCTACAAAATCTATTAATTTTGAAATTCATCTAAGCTGAATACAGGGTCTTGTCACGTTCTAACGTATATAACTCATGTTCCTCTGTTTTACAAATATATTCTAGCTTAGCCCCTTGTGTGAGGAATTCGAACACAAGACATGGCACGATAAATTTCAATTATTTTTAAATCATAGAAAAATATTCAATTATTTAAGGGAAATATTTATCCTTGCCTAACGAGGACAGCAGTTAAAAACCTATTAAACTCTCAATTTCTAAAGCACAACATGATGTAATTGCACAAAAATAGGTATAATTAATAGTCGTTCCCAGACCTTGAGGAACTGTGACTAAATCACATTATTCCTCTAGAAGAATCATCACCCTCCAGGCAGATAAAATTACAATGTGCTACCTGTGCAGCTGTTATATAAAAATTCTAAAAAAGTAATTTATGTTAATAAAACTATAAAAGTTTTAAAAGGCTCCCAATAACTTGTATTGCTTATAAAAGTCACTACTCTACGTTATTTTGGTAGCTGAGACTGGTTTTACAGATGATACCCTTGCTAAGCTAAGGTAATGTCCGTGTGAGCATCATGCTATTATTGCCGGAAGCAAACCAGCAAGCTACTTTAAGAATTTCAATTCCACGCATTTCTCATGGGGTTGGAGGTCGGGTGCAGGTTCCTGCACATTATAAAGATTCTTCATTGATCTTAACCCATTCTCAGTAAAGTTTTAGAGATAATAAGGAAGATTACATATATAGGAAGAAAATAAATTAATCTAGACTCAAAATTCTTGCTCTAAGAGCGTACGATTAATAAGCAAGTCTATCAAAGAACTACAGTCTTTTAACTTAAATGATATATATATATATATATATTTTTTTTTTGTATTGCAGATAGCCAGACTAATACAATGGAATTTCTGTACTTCAGAAATGATTTCCAAACGCATATGGCTTTAAGCATGATGATGAGTAGCGGAAATTAAAACTATTACACAAAAGAGGCATTTTTGATCATAGAATTTTTAGTATAGGTTGGCTTAAAGGATTTGAAATAGAACCTAAACGTATACAAACTTAAATGTAAGGAAATGGAGTGGATTAAACAAAAATAAAAACACAATAGCATGTACCCAACTTTCATATTAAAATACTATACCTTTGCTATTACAGGAAAGAACCTGGATGGATCATGCTTTTTTTTTTTTTTTAAAGTTCTACGACACAGGTAATATTAAAATCCAAGTTCATGCAGTTATAAAGTTAGTAGCTTAAAAACTCAACTGTAGTGTAATGTGTATTAACAGTAAGCTCCTGTACAAAAGATGTGGCTCCTAAGGTCCAAATATGGATTGCCTTAAAACCACAAAAGCAACAACACACAAAATCACACAAAATCAGAAATAATCATCGTAGGAGGTCCTATCTTATAGAAAGTGGTAACTCAGGTGCTCCTTGTCTTATGTACATTGAAGAACGACTATTGCTTAAAATTTCATTATTTAAATACCTAAAAACGCAAGTCAGTGGTGTGTATTACACGTACGTTTGAACTTAGTAATGACAAAAAAGTTGACACCCATTGCCCTTGTTGTGTGGTTAACACCAATGGGCACCGTCAGCAGTACAGTCTTGGAATTTTTATTCCTCGCAAAGGAAACTGAAACCTATGATGAAGTCGGAAACTCTGACGGGTCAGAGCGTAGCATGACTTAAAAATGACCGTTAAGTTTCTGAGTTTCCTTCGCCATTTTCATGAGGTTGAAGCTGTTCCCTTTCTTGCTCTTCCTGCGGTGGCCGGACACGTTTAAAAAAGCCCATCTGAAAAAAAATAAAATATAAAAAATAAAAAATAAAAAAGCCCATCTGTCAGTCGAAGAAAAACCAACATTACTGAAGCAGATTACAAGCACCGAGGGCCTGTCCGACCACCGGGGGAACGTCAGTGCACCGTGTGCAACTCTTCTCCTTCAGATACGTGATGCTCATCACGCACTATTAAAACCGCGCCCTCCCCTCCTTCCCTTCTTTTCTGTTCCTCCTCCCTTCCCGTCCTCCCTCGCCCTCTTCCTCGGCTTCACCTTCCCCTGCCTCCCAAGCCCGCCACTTACCCTGTGCATCACAAACACCAGGACAGCCAGCAACAGCAATCCCGCCAGCACCGCTAAAATGATCACCCACACGGGCACGGGCATGGGTGCGGGCTGGATGCCCCAGGTGACGTTAGTGGTAACCTGGTGGGGGGAGGTTCTGAGTTTTAAAAGCAGGTCGCTGACTTACCCGGCAAATGTCTGAATGCCCATTACATTTTGTTTTAACGGTATTCACGTTTTCTTTTCTTACATGTGGTCATTTGTGACGATACACTTGGTACCGACAGCATGCAGCTGCCCAACGGCAGGTGAACATCAAGGTACCTCTGAGGTGATTTTTAGATAATCAAATCCAACTGCGATGTGTCTGTCCCATTTTTTAATCCTCAAATTATAGATCTTTAAAATCTTTAGCCTTCACCTATTATAGCTCATTTCCAACTTTCTAAACTTTGCGAAGAAAAATTCCCCAAGCTCCCTCCCCTGGAATCTCTTCCACAGGGATGCTAAAGCAAAGGTCTACCTTTCCTAATTGTAGGGCAAGGGAGTAAAATGATATTAAACTAGGTTATAGGCCTGGTAGGTACTAAATTATCAAAATAGTTAAGGTGTCATTATTTAAAGTAAAATTTTTAAAAAATATCTACGGCATGGTACTGGGTGTATTTATTCCATTTCCCCAAATCGGTGACTTACTAATGTGGAGTTGAAGATATCCTCAATTGGAAGGTTCTTATAAGGAAATTCAATGACATTGAAAGAAGCAGATGACTTCAGAGAATATGAATGGTTCTGGTTTTCTTTCTGTATGGAAATAACAGTAAAACGATTTCCTAGATGTGAGGCCTTTTTCATGTCTTGGAGAAAATGGATAGACTGGCAAATGCTCTGTCCGTCTACCTACTTACGTTCATAAAGGTCTCCGTCCACAGCAGGGACTTCACATACAAGATGGCACTCTTTCCTCGGTCCAGCCGTCCAACCTGGCAGACGATCTTCAGGCACTCAGCAATGCCACAACCCTGCCGAAACAAGTTTTTTGCTTATAAGAAAAGATCTATCATCTCCTGAACGCAGGAAAATTAGGCATTTTAGTTGTTTTACGGGAAGGCTGAAGAGCTGATAGAGGTCCCTTTGCCTTCTAAGAATAATGAATAGGCTAACCATGGAATCTATGAACGCTTTCTGTGAAAAGCGGTTGCTTTTAGGGGCGTCTGGGTGGCTTAGTCGGTTAGGGCGCCTGATTCTTGATCTCAGGGTTGTGAGGTCAAGCCCCATGTTGGGCTCCAGGCTGGGCAAGGAGCCTACTTAAAAAAATAAAGTCAAAATAAAGGGGTTGGTTTTAACGTGATTTGTTAGATAAGGATAAGATCTATAATATTAAAAGATGTTATTTTTGTGGCCAGAAGTCAATTCTCTTGGAACATTCTAGGATTCTAGAAGTCAACATTCTTCTAGAGGTTGACATTCTCAGGTAAACCCAGAGCACGATGCTACAGTAGGACCGAAAAATCAGATCACAATATACCTGCGAAAAGGAAGAAGAACCAGGATGAATCTTGAATAGCCAATCCAGGTCAGACCTATAGAAATCGAGGGGCATGCTGATGGTCTTTGCTACACTCTGTGTTTTTATCAGTAACTTGAAGGCAGGCGGGTAAAGATAGGAGATAATAGCCACCTTGTATGTGTTGGTCAAACCGTATTAAACATGTCAGTGCTATCTAGTAAGTGGCACTTCCAGTCAATGACAAGGAATAGCCAAGCTTTCTTGACCTAAGGAAGGGCATCTGTGAACAGCCTGTGACGGAGATCATACTTAATGGTGAAAGGACAAAAGCTTTCCCCTAAGATCAGAAACAAGACAACAGTGCCCACTCATCACGCTATTTTTTTTTTTTTAAGATTTTATTTATTTACTCATGAGAGACGGAGAGAGAGAGAGACAGAGAGAGAGAGAGAGGCAGAGACACAAGCAGAGGGAGAAGCAGGCTCCATGCAGGGAGCCCAACGTGGGACTCAATCCTGGGACCCCAGGATCACGCCCTGGGCCGAAGGCAAGAGCTAAACTGCTGAGCCACCCAGGCTGCCCCACTCATCACACTTTAATTCAGATTGTTTAGAAGGTTCTAGGGAGTACAATTAAGCAGGGAAAAAGATAAATAAATAAAAAGTATCCCAGTTTGAAAGGAAGAACTAAAACTGTCTGTATTCACAGATGACAGGCTCTTATATACAGAAAACACTAAAGAATCCACAAGAATACTAGTAGAGCTAATAAGTACAGAAAAGGTACAGAATACAAGATTGATATATAAATAACTTGTGATTATTTAAATACATTTAAAGTTATACATATTATATTTAAAGCTATATATATTACACATTTATATATATATAAAGTTACATATATTACTTTATACCAGTAATGAAGATTCTGATAATGAAATTAAGAAAACAATTCTATTTAAAAGAGCATCCCAAGTAAATACATAGAAGTAATTTAAAAAAAAAAGAAGTAATTTAAACAAGAAAGTGCAAGACCTGCATACACTTAAAAGTACAAAATATTTTTGAACAAAATCAAAGAAGACCTAAATAAATAGAAAGATATCTCATGTTCAAGAACTGAAAGACTTAATGTTTAGACAATACTCCTAAATTGTTACAGATCCAACAAAACTGCTACCAAAATTCCAACTACCTTTTCTGTAGAAATGATCAAGCTGACCCTAAAATTCATATGGAAATGCAAAGAACCTCAAACACCTAAGATAATCTTGAAAAGGAAGAAAATATTGGAGGACTCCCACTTCTCAATTTAAAGACTTACTGCCAAGCTATAATAAAACAATTTGGTACTGGAACAAGGATACATGTATAGATCAATAGAAGAGTCAAAATATAAAATTTAGGAAACCAAAAAACTTAGGTGTAAATTTTCAGGATCTCAGGTTCGGCAATGGTTTCTTAACTGTGACAGCAAAAGTAGAAGCAACAAAAGAAAAAAAAAGACTTGACAATCTGAACTTCTTCAAGTTTGACAACTTTTTACTATCAAGAAAGTGAAAAGACAACTTACAGAATGAGAGAAAATATGTGCAATAACAGCTCTGAAAAGGGAAGTATCCAGAATATATAAGGAACTCCTTAGGAATTAACGACAAAGGCAAACAACCCAATTTAAAAATGGGGCCCTTGGGTGGCCCAGTTGGTTGAGTGACTGACTCTTGGTTTCAGCTCAGGTCATGATCTCAGGGTCATGGCATCAAACCCCCAGGTGGGCCGAGTGCTCAGTGTGCAGTCTGCTTAGGATTCTTTCCCTCTCTTTCTCCCTTTCCCACTTCTCCCTGCTTTCTCTTTCTCAAATAAATAAATAACATTTAAATAAACCAACAAAAAATAGAGCAGACCCAGTGGCTCAGCGGTTTAGTGCCG
The DNA here is from genome assembly GCF_053574225.1 of Canis aureus. NCBI lineage: Eukaryota > Metazoa > Chordata > Mammalia > Carnivora > Canidae > Canis > Canis aureus. The sequence goes on from NC_135644.1 coordinate 1,966,558, forward strand.
CCTTCAGCCCAGAGTGTGATCCTGGAGACCTGGGATTGAGTCCCATGTCAGGATCCCTGCATGGAGCCTGCTTCTCCCTCCCTCTCTCTCTCTCTCTGTATCTCTAGTAAATAAATAAAAAAATCTTTAAAATAAAATAAAATAAAATAAAACTGGGCAGAGAATTTGAAGAGACATTTCTCAAAAGAAGCTATAACTCAGAAGATGCTCAACACCATTAGTTGAAAATACAAGTAAAGTTACGATGAGGCAGCACTTCACACTGACAAGGATGACCATAAAACAAAGAGAATTTTCTTTAAGGCGATAGCAAGTGACGGCGAACCTGGAGGAACTGAAAGACTCATCCAGGGCTGGCTGAGAATGTCGAAGGATGCAACCACTTTGGAAAAGTTTGGCAGTTCCTCAAAAGTTAAACAGAGTTCCCATATGACCCGGCAATTGCACTCCTAGGTTTGTTCCCAAGAGAACTGAAAACATGTCCACATAAAAACATGTACGTGAAGAGTCCCAGCGGCACTATTCAAAATAAACAGAAAGTAGAAACGATCTAAATGTTTGACAACCAATAAATAGGCAAACAAAATATCACATATCCATAGAATGGAATATTATTCAGCCATAAAAATGACTGAAGTACTACGACGTGCTATGACACGGTGATGCTGAAAAATCACCGCACAGAGTCAAAGAAGCCAAACACGAAAGCCATGCACGTATTGTATAACTTCATTACATGAAGTGTCCAGGACAGACAAATCCTTAGAGACAGAAAGCAGACTGGTGGTGGCCAGGGACTGGAGGCAGGGAAGGATGGGCAGCAACTGCATAACGGGTACAGTATTTCTTTTTAAAATAATATAAAAAATAGATAAAATAAAATAAAATAAAATAAAATTAAATTAAATTAAATTAAAATAAATAAATTAATAAAATAAAATAAGAAAATAAAATAAATAAAAAAATAAAATAAAATAAAATAAATAAAAGAAAAGAAATAAAATAAAATAAATAAAATAAAATAAATAAATAAATAAAATAAAATAATAAAATAAAATAAATAAAAAAATAAAATAAAATAAATAAAATAATAAAATAAAATAAAATAAAATAAATAAAAAAATAAAATAAAATAAATAAAATAAAATAAAAAATAAAATAAAATAAAAGTTTTGGAATCAGAATGGTGGTGGTTGCACAATGTTGTGAATATACTAAAAATCACTCAATCACACGCTTTAAAATGGTGAATTTTATATTATGTAAAAGTTTTATCTCAATTGTTCTTTAAATGTAGGTTCTGTAGGAGGATAGAGAAGAGGGTCAAAAGGGGGGCGAGGGCTAAAAGTAACTTCAATTTCACACGGGTGGGTTAGGGGAAGTCCTGTCATAATCTGCCATTTAAGGACACTGGCAGGAGATGGGGACATAAGCCACAGGGATATCCGGACAAACAGCATTTCACCTAAAGAGCACATTCCAGGCAGACAGACAGTTTTTGAGGCCTAGATGTAGAAGCACGTTTGGGAATGTCCATTCAATGAAAAGTAAGGTGGGCAAAACATGAGGAGCAGGGTAAGGAGAGGAAATGCAGCCAGTAAGCTGTAAGGGCCTAGATGCTGTAGGGCTTCGAGGCTTTGCATGCTCTGGTTTCCTGTGACGTAGACGGGAAGGCCCTGGAGCAACATGACCCGTTCTCTATCTGAAAGGATTACCGTGGCTCCTATGTGCCAAATAAACCAGTGGGCACAAAGGCAGGTATGGAACAAGCGAGAGAGGAAGGTGGCCTGGGTGAGGCTGTAGCAGTGCTACAGCTGCTGAGAAGGGGCCAGATTCAGGATGTTCTGAAAGTGGAAATCGACAGAATTTGCTAATATAGAGGACGTGAAGTTTAAGGGAGAAAGAGGAGTCCAGCACAGTTACCAGGTTTGGGACAGAGAATGGGACTGGTTATTCGCTAAACTGGGGAACACTGCAGAAGGAGCAGGGCTGGGAAAACTCAGGGGTACCTTCTTGGGATTAAGGTTAAGACTCCTATTAAATATTTAAGAGGAGTTCCAGGAGGCAGCTGGATAATGGAGTCCAGAGCTCAATGCATAGGATCAGGTTGGAAATATAAATCAAAGCCATCTCCACAGAGGGAGTATTTACAGCCCGGAGAGTGGAAAATGTCCTCTAGTGCAGCAGCGTCTGATTACAGCTTCCTACAAGGATACGACTCACGAGTACGGAGCTAGCTCTGCTGCCCCAGGTAGCAGCCACCAGCCCTGGGTGGCTCCTGAACACTTGAATGTGTCCGGTGTCTCTAGTATTGGACAGCACAGATCCGGTGAAGGACTGTTCGTGGAGCAGCTAAGAAACCTGAGATGTGAGCCCGGCAACACTCTACAGAATTAAAGGTCTGCGAATGGAGATTAAGAAGTAGCCGGTCGTTGGAGGTGAAAAACCAAGAGAATAGTGTCTTTAAGAAAGAGAATGAGGGGTGTTCCACAGAGGAGGATGTGCTTAATCGTGCCTGACGTCCCTGGGGGTTGAGGTGGATGGAAACTAAGAAGCCCTATGGAATCTGGTGACGGGAATGTAACTGGTATTTGCTAATGAGCATAAACACGACGCCGGATTCTCCACCAGCTGTTGGGTTGCAGATCTCTTAAATTTCAAAAACTTATTTTTTTTTTAAAGATTTTATTTATTTATCTGTAAGAGACACACAGAGAGAGGTAGAGACACAGGCAGAAGGAAAAGCAGGCTCCATGCAGGGAGCCCCGATGTGGGACTCGATCCCGGGACTCCAGGATCACGCCCTGGGCCGAAGGCGGGCGCCCAACTGCTGAGCCACCCGGGCATCCCAAATTTCAAAAACTTAAATGATAAGCCGCTTGATAAAACTATAGTCCTTACACAGGCTGCCTCAACCAAGGTTGATCATAATGCTGATTATTCTTGTAATATATTTTTGTAGTGGCCTCCTGGGTTTATCTTGCAAGAGTGCACCAAGGCCTCCAGGATTAGGATGAGGTCAGTTAGAGTCCAGCCGGAGAATGAGTGGGAACATAAATATTTTTATCAGCAATCTATAAAGATAGACCATTTGAAGAAAATCTGGTGTTAATTTGACTAAGAGCAAGGAAAGTAAGAGGAGTGAAAAATAGTGTAAAAATATATGTAGCTCTCCCAGGCACAGCTGTTGTTATTTTTGAAATGTTCTCTGGCATCGGTTCTATAATCACATATTTTTAAATGTTGAAAGTGCTTGTTGTCGAGGTGGCGCTTACCAAAGTGTGAACGTCTCCTTCACGGAGGGTGAGATCCCGCTTGGTGATGACATGGTTCCGGTCACCTTGCCCAGCAACGGTGTCATTCTTTTCGGTTTGCGAATTTGAGATCTGGGGAACCGAGAAACGGGTGGGGAACGGTGACGGAAAACATCCTGCCTTGGCATTTTGGCATCGACTGCTATCTCTGATTAACACAGGGTGACTGAAAGCGTGTTGTGACAAATTCACCACTTAATTCATGGTGGAAAGTAAGCACAGAGAATAAAGATTCGAGTCCTTAATATGTGGAAAAGGGTCACGTCTGCCTAGCCATGACTTTCTCCCTCGCACAGCCAGAGAGGAATCTGATAAAACACAGGGAAACAGCCTGAAATCTCGCGGTGCACAGCTGTGACGAGTGTCAGTCAGGACTATACACTTTTTGTTCTGTTTTCTTAACTTTCCTTACCCCACATTGGGCAATAGCTTCTTATCCAAATACATGCGCTAGGATGGAGAGGACTTAGGTCCAAAAGTACAAAATTCCACAAAATGACATTTTTCTACGTCGCGGAAGTCAAAAGAGCCAGGTTAAGTAAAATGTTAGATCTTTAACCCGGGACAAAAATTTCAACAACCAAACACGCCTGACACAACGTCGTAGGTGGATAAGCCACAATGCAACAGAACCAACGTCAAACCGGGTCACCCCATAAATACATGCTTCAGTAGGACTTTGCGGGGTGAAGAATTAATCCTCAGTCGTCATACAAACAAACGATTTAATCCTTAGTGTAGTGGGTTAGGAAGTAAAATAATTTCGTAGAGTGGATTTGTATCTTAATTGTTTTAACTTCATGCATTTCTCTCATAGATTTAGAAAGAAAAGAAAGAAATATCATCATAATAAAGAGTTGCTGTGGAGCACCTCACCTTAATTCTCAAAGGGTTGATCTCCATATCCGAAGTGCAGTTCATTGGCCCATCAATATCATATTGAAGGATGTATAACAAAGTGTTATTGTTATATTTGTAAGGCCACTGAAGATTTAGCATTGCCTTGCTGAATGAACTTGGGCCGTTGTTTCTCAGCTAGGGGGGAAAAGAAAATGTAAATACTCTGAGCAAAAATCTATTCCATAATCCTCCTCCTACATCAACGTTAGGAATCACCAGCAAGAGGATGTGAGTAACGGCAGTTTCCATAGTTACTCTGACATTACAACATGATCATTACTAGGCAAAGGAGCTCAAACTCAACATCTGTCTCTAGTGTAGGGCCATACATGTGTCAGGATGAAAATGTGAACAGGAGGGAAATATGAAAAGTTTTCAGTGAAAGATGGCAGAGGCAGAAAATTGGGAAGATCTGCTACAGGCACGTTCCATTTTCAGTCAGAACTGCAAAATGTCCCTAGGAAAATACTCAACGATGGCCTATTGCTTTTATGCAAGTAGAACTCAGTGGTTTTAAGGCAACAATTCGTATAAAGTGCATTCTTTAACCACTTGAAGCTACTCGTCAAAAAAAAAAAAAAAAAGGAACTTTTGAATAGGGAAAAAATTCAAAGACATCTCTGATACGTCTTGAAACTATGCAGAGTTTTCATAATCATTGATCAGACTTGTTTTTTTATAAGTCGCCTTGCTGTTCTCCCCTTTAGAGGCTCTCTACCGTGCATCGGTTAAGCTAACAACTGCAAACCTCATAGATGTGCTGAACAACTGGCCCAACATCTTCTTCAGTCTCAGGGTTCTCCTTATGCTCCCAGTTTGGAATTGGAAGAAAGATATGATCAGGACTGGAGACTCTAAACAATGACCAAAGAAAATCGACCATGAATACCAAAATGATATGGTCAGTTCATTTTCAAAAGTACCTGTAACTAAATAAATAAAATCAAAACTATTAATATATATATATATATAATTTAAAAGAAAAAGAAAAAGCCACCTGTATACATGAACAGGCACATACACCTACACGCAAACTACTCTTTATTGAATCTCATGCCACGGTGAAGGGGTAAATGAATTTGCATAAGAAATCAACACACTTATTTTGTGCCTGCCGTTGCCACGTCTGGTTCATTTCCAGAGGGTTACCAAGTAAAGATCTGGGGGCTCTGGAATGCAGCTACGAGCTTCTTTCCACAGAAGCTATAGCCCTAGCAAAACTACCGTGAAACTCGAAGGGATACTCCCCAAAAACAAGTGACTGGGCCTAGTAGCTGCTTTTAAAAAGTAATTGCATTTTAAAGCAGTTTAAAACTCCCAAGAATGAGACACTCAAGTCATAATCATACTGACCCTCTTATCTCAACAGCAGCTAAGACAGCGAGGTCAACTTTGTAAGACACAACTGGGCTTACTTTGTCAAAGAGATTGGAGCTGAAAAAGAGAAATACATATTTAGGCCTGAACGGAGCACGCTCATCCTCATCATCAAAGACATACAGAGGCAAGTGCAGAGAAACTAAAAATGAACGAATTAAAAGCGACAAAGGAAAAACTTTCTGAAATAACTTTCATTAGCACTTCATTCCAAGAAGATGACCAAATTTTACTTCTTTACTTTTGTTTTACAAGCATGAAACTAACAAATTTTTCTTATGATAGAAATGCTGATTCTAAAAACAGTATAATGAAAAACATATTTTCTACAAGGATATTCATCACAGTTTGAAAAAAAAAAAATTAGAGGCAGGGGCGCCTGGGTGGGTCGGTGGCTTAAGCGTCCGACTCGATTTCACCTCAGGTCATGATCTCATGGTCACGAGGTCAAGCCCCACGTTGGGCTCTGTGCTGAGCACATTGTCTGCTTGACAGTCTCTCTCTCTTCCTCTCTCTCTGACCCCCTCCTGCTCATCTGCTCGCTCCCTCTCTCAAAATAAAGTCTTAAAAAAAAAAATTAGGGGCAACTTAAATGTCCACCAATAAGGAAATGGTTAAACATACAGAGATGTGTTCAGGTAAAAAAAGAATTTTATTCTGTAAAAGAAATGGATATAATAAACAACAAAATGTTCACAAGAGTATGGGTAATTATTACTTTCTGTATGTTTCTAGATTTTCCATATTTTAAGCATTTACTACGTTAATATTTATACAGAACAATGAATATTGTTTTATTTTAAAAAATGGTATAATCATGGGGCAGCCCGAGTGGCTCAGCGGTTTGGCACCACCTTCAGCCCAGGGCGTGGTCCTGGAGACCCGGGATCGAGTCCCACGTCAGGCTCCCTGCATGGAGCCTGCTTCTCCCTCTGCCTCTCTCTCTACCTGTGTCTTTCATGAATAAATAAATATTTTTAAAAATAAATAAATAAATAAATAAATAAATAATAAAAAATGGTATGATCAAATACCAAAATTTTAGCCTATTCTCTTCCATAACATTCAGATTATATTACATTGTATATTTATGAACAAACAGTATTTCCTCAATAGTTACTACAAGCCAAGAAAAGTCGTTTTCAAACCTTTGGATTTGTAAGTCGAATTTCACGGAAGTATCCATCTCTGATTGCTGGTGCACACTGAAACGAAGCCCAGCTAGGAGCTGCAGGGGGAGGAAGAAATAGTAATGTTCATTAAAACAATGTCCAATCAGTGAAATCTAAATTCCATGTTCAAATTAAAAAAAAAAAAAAAATTTGTTCCAAAATCGGGTTTTTTTGAGTTTGTAATAAAACTGAAAGCACTCCAACAAAGAATTAAATCCGATCTTCTACTGCATCTCTTTAAGATACGTGGGCCAATCCATAAAGGGGCCCTATTTAACAATTATTAACAGATTGTAATTTTATCTCCCCATAATAACACCCCATATTAATTTTATTTAAAAAATGCCAAAGTAAATATTTTTTGATTTAGTGAAAAGTACAGCAATTCTGCAGACTGATTTGGTGACAGGAACTTAACAACTTAATGGAGCAGGAAGGAATAAGTGATTGGGTTTAAAGAGCGAGAGAACCTGGCTACACAAGGCAGGAGAGGAAGGGCTACCACCCGAACGAACCTCTCCACGCCCATCACAACTCTTCCGACCACAACCATCCCAACTCCAGCAGGGGAGAACTGTTCTTAAAGGAAATCACTGAACTAACAGGGTAAGAGAAGGCAGGGCTTCTGGAGGTCATTTAGGATACAGGATCCTTGTCCTTAGTTTAACCCGTGTTCCCAACCCCTTTGGCAAGTTGAAGACCGTGTAACGGCACAAGCCATCGCTGGATCATCTTAGTCAAAACCAAACAAACTCTGCGAATCATCACATTCTAAACCAAAACCAACTTAACAAAGACATGTTCTGAAGTATTTATAAAGATAATTTCTCTGGACAAACCTATAGAAAAATATGCGGTTTTTTTTTTCTTTAAAAGAAAAATAAAATCCATTTAGTTTAAATGTCTTACTTGAGTTCCAGCCTTCATTGGGTTTCCAAGGTCACATACTACCTGGCGGGTTTGGTTTTCCGTCTTAAATGCGCAGGAAAGTCTCGCTAAGGCCTTTGATAGACAAAAAAAAAAAAAAAAAAAAAAAGACAAAAACAAACAAAAGATTGAAAGGAAAATAAATTAATGACAAAAAAAAAAAAAAAAAGGAAGAAGCCACACACTATAAAATTCCTAGATAATATAATGCAACTTTATAGTTCAGTTTCTTGTTTTATAACTTCATCCATCTATTAGGGCAAATAGGGGGCAGGTCTGAGAGAAGCCTGAACTGTGTACAGGGCCACATAGGAGGATATTTCTGAGAGATTCCTAGGGGATTTAGATAAATAACCTTATTACCCCTAACAAATTATTTGATGGAGAGGCACAGGGACTTTATCTATCTGACCTCGTTTCAGGCACTTAGCTGGCAATTCTAAAAATGTCCTCTCAATGCATTATGCAAAGTATTAGGCTTGAGAGGAATTAAGCAAGACAGCCACTGGGCCCAGCATTCAGCCTTGAGGAGACCAGCGGGGCGGGCGGACTCATTAGGGCTGACTCATTAACGTTAACGAGACCCCTGAGTGCATTTCGATTTTTAAAGAGGCAGCCTGCTTACTTCGCTATTGCGGACGACCCCGATGAAATCAGCCTGCGGGGGGATGGACACGATGAGCTCAGCTTCGTAGGCACCTTCTCCTTGATTCTGGGCCTTGACGATCAGGGTCAGAGGATTGTCGTCCCCGATGTAGATCTTCTTTTGATCACTACGAGTGAACACGAATCGACACAATGAAAGAGGGCTGCGCGGGGAGGGCCCGGTTGTTCAAAGAAACAAGAGAAACGCACAGGCAGCACTGACATGTTCAAGATATTTTAAGACCATTTCGCAGCTCAACAGAAAACTGGAAACAGCACGCTGGGTGCAAATCCAACGCTCCTCTCGGTAACAGAAAGCTCTCACGCCACTAATAGAGCAGCCCCAGTCATAGGATGACTCAAGTGATTTTGTATCTCTTGGCAGGTGCTGATTAATTCTCTCATTTTTTTTTTTTTCCTAAAAGCTGAACTAATCCCTGCCATGATTCTCACAATGGTCATGGAGATTTATAAATCATAAAATACTAATCGGATTCCTGTAGCTCACGAGGTATCTACAATGAAATAGGCCTTTAAGAGGATACGACGTTTACTATGCTAACACTACTCACCCCGCATGGAAATGGATCTGTCCACCCAGGCAACGAGTGAAAACAGCGTTTATTTTTCTAAAGTCCAACACTGATAGTTTTACTACTACAGACGTCATGAATCATCCTCCAATAGAACTAGTTCACATTAAAATATACTATTGCTTCGCATAGAAGAGTGTGTTCCTCCATTTAAATCTGTTGGAGTGTTTACTGCTTGGAGTAAGGCTTACCTATCTACGGAAACCTCCAATTTGGGTTTGCAGATGTTGTCCTCACCGCAGTCTAGCAGAATATGGGCCTAAAAAAGAAGAGCATTTGTTTGCATCCCTGAATATAAAAAGTATCATGGCTGCTTTAAAAAAATTTTATTTTAAAGAAAGTGCGAGCACGTGTGGGGTCATGGGGGTGTGGGGAGGGAGGGACAAAATCCTCCAGCAGACTCCCCACTAGGCACAGAGCCCAATGCAGGGCTCCATCCCAGGACCCTGCACCCTGCGATCATGACCTGAACCAAAATCGGGAGTCGGACGCTCAACTAACTGAACCACCCAGGAGCCCCATGGCTGCTTACTTTTGAACAGGCCAGTGCAGCTAGTCAAGAATGGATAAAGAAGATGTGGTTTATGTATACAATGGAATATTCCTCAGCCATTAGAAACGACAAATACCCACCACGTGCTTCTACGTGGATGGACCTGAAGGGTATGATGCTGAGTGAAGTAAGTCAATCGGAGAAGGACAAACATTATATGGTCTCATTCATTTGGGGAATATAAAAAATAGTGAAAGGGAATAAAGGGGAAAGGAGAAAAAATAAGTGGGAAATATCAGAGAGGGAGACAGAGCATTAGAGACTCCTAACTCTGGGAAACGAACTAGGGATGGGGGAAGGGGAGGTGGGTGGGAGGATGGGGTGACTGGGTGATGGGCACCGAGGGGGGCACTTGATGGGATGAGCACTGGGTGTTATTCTATATGTTGGCAAATTGAACACCAATAAAAAATAAATTTATTAAAAAAAAGAATGTAAAAGAAGAAAAACATTCATAGGCTATAATGCAATTAGTTGGAACCTTTTAGTTCTACCTCAAATTAAGGCGTCATGATTTTAGAATGAAGTGCCCTATAGACGGGAAACAAAGTTAAGAAATGAGGGTTTAAAAGAAAAAAGAAGAGAAGTGAGGAGTCAGCCTGAACCTGCTGCTGCTAAGTTGTGTGATCTTGGGCAAAACAAATTTCCCTTTTAGAATTTCCTGTTACATACGATGCCTCTGCCAACATCATGGGAATAAAGCTGCAGAGCGTAAAAGAATAAGGAGCAACGGGTACCCAGCAGCAATTGTGCAGGAGGACCAAAGGGAATGGAAACTGGGCGTGAGCCCGGCATATGCAAGGCCATGAGGAAGGCGATGAAGGAAAAGGGACGAGAAGCACTGCAGTCAACCACCCCAGGGCAGGGGAAATAGGCAAAAACCGGAATTTTCTCCCTTTAGATCTGGAGGCTGGGGCAGCATGGAAAACCCAAAAGAGAAATAGTGGGAAGTAGCAGAAGATGTTGGGCGGAATGTTAGAGAAAGAATCTAAAAATTTTCTAAAGAAGAAAGAAAAACGGATGCCTGGGGAGCTCAGCAGTTGAGCATCTCCTTTTGGCTCAGGTCATGACCCCAGGGTCCCGGGATCGAGTCCCACGTCGGGCTCCCTGCATGGAGCCTGCTTCTCCCTCTGCCTGGGTCTCTGCATCTCTCTGGGTCCCTCGTGAATAAATAAATAAAATCTTTATTTAAAAAAAAAAAGAAGAAGAAAGAAAAAAAAAAAGATGAGGCCATTCTTGGTTTGTCTATTGTTAATATTCAAAAAGCTTCAAGGCCAGGGGCAGACAACAAGAGAGAACATGATTTAAAGGGGGAAAATAAAGAAAGGTTTAATTTACTCTTCCAAATCACACGGTATATGCAGCTACACTGAGTAAAATTACAGGATACAGATCTTAAATGTCAATTTAATTAGAATGAAATGACAACATACACGAATCGGTTAAATGACACAGATTCAGCAGCTGCGTATGTGCACGCATAGAGCGTTCTCTACAATTAAAATGTAAATCAGAGAAAACATAGATATAAAGCTTGTTCATCAACATACTAAAATACTAGGTAAACACACTGGCACTTTGTTCTCCTTCAACTATGTCACTGTTTCATGTGTGTGAAATTCGACTCTCTCTTCCTCTGCATGTAACTGAGCGGCTTCAAATAACTCTGCCGCGAAAATTCGGATTCCCTCCCCCCGGGCGTCTTTGACCGGGAACCCAACACTGTAAAAGCAATCCCTGATGATACGTAAAAAGATGAACCGTAAGACTTTCAAAAATTAAAACATAAAAGCAGCGGTAAGTGGGAGGTAGCAGAGTACCTGTCGACTGACGTTGGCCGGAGTGAACTGGTTAAGAATGGGCTGCAAGCCTGTCGCATCCGCAGCCGTTCTGTAATCCAACCGGTACTCCATAAAAACAGTAATCGGGGTGAGTTTGTCTCTGAATTCAGATTCATCCTAAGAAACAGAGAAGCTTCCCATCAACGAGGACCTCAATCTATGACGTCAAACCACCCAGAGGAATCTGTGAGCGCACCACACAAAGCCAGCCGCGTTCGGGCCTGGTCCAATTCTACCGGAACCCTGAAAGGCTGCACTTACGAAAGAGCAAGAAGAGCATCCCGAAATGCTGGTTTCTCGGGGAGAACCCTTAACCCATTTTGGTTTATGATAAAATACTTGATTCATACAAAAGTACACAAGGCACGTCAATAAGACGGGCACGCCGCGCTCAAAATAACTAGAACATTCCCCATGATGCTTAAGCTCCCCGTGTTCCCTTCTCGTCTCTTGCCCTGGCCTTCCTTCTCCGGTGACCACCGTCCTAAATTTTAAGTACATCAGTGTCTTGTTTGTTTTCGGTAGTTTTACTACATCATATATTTTTCCTTAATTTATTTTTCAGTTTGCTCTTCCTTTTCCGTGTCCTTCAGAGTGAGGTCATATGTATGCTTCTGGGATTTGCTTTCTGGTCAACACTCTTGTTAAGATCCGTCCGCGATGTTGCAAGCAACTGATGTTTTTACAGTGGAGAAATATTTCATTATATATTGAACCCACAATGTATTTATTTATCCATCCTCCTGTCAAAGGTTATTTGGCTTGCTTGGGGATTGATTTTTACTATTATTAGTGAAAATTTTACTATTTTTAAAATTTCACTTTTTACTATTATTAAAAAAATAAGAGAGAGATCATTCTACATACTGGTAAATAGCTTTCTGAGGTCTGGAAGATCGCAGTCTTCACGACGTACACTGCCACCAGCAACGTGGAAGAACTCCATTGATTGACATCCTGACCAACCAACAGGTATTGGCGAGCTTTGTTTGAATGTAAGAGGATGGTGTTTGTTCACAGTTACAACTTGAAGCTTGTTTATTTTTTCAAACATTTTTTTAGAATTTAAATTCAATTAATTTAACATTAGTGTATTATTAGTTTCAGAGGTAGAGTTGGAGGACTCATCAGTCTTACATAACCCAGGGATCATCACATCACAACCCCTCCTTAATGTCCACCACGCAGTTACCCCATCCCCCCACCCCACTGGAGGGCCAGGAACACACATTTGATTCCTATGATTAAGAGTTTCTTATGGTTTGTCTCCCTCTCTGATGTCATTATGTTTTATTTTTTTCTCCCTTCCCCTATGGTCCTGCTTTCTCAAATTCCACATATGAGTGAGATCATATGATAACTGTCTTTCTCTGATGGGACTTATTTCAATTAGCATGATACTGGGATGCTTTTGTTGTTGTCTGTCTGATTGCTGAGGCTAGGACTTCTAGGACTGGGCTGAACAGCAGCAGTGAGATGAGAGTGGACATCCCTACCGTGTTCCTGACCTTAGGGGAAAAACTCTGTTTTTCCCCATTGAAAATGATATTCACTGTGGGCTTTTCATAAATGGCTTTTATCATATTGAGGTATGTTTGCTCTACACTGTGAAGAGTTTTAATCAAGAATGGCTGCTGTATTTTGTCAAGTGCTTTTTCTGCTTCTATTGAGAGGAACATACAGTTCTTGTCCTCTCTTTTATCAATGTCCGTGTATCACATTTATTGATTTGCAGATGTTGAACCACCCTTGCAGCCCAGGAATAAATCCCACTTGGTTGTGGTGAAGAATAATCCATTGAACGTACTCTTAGATCCTACTGGTTAGTATCTTTTTTTTTTTTTTTATTTTTTAGATTTTATTTATTTATTCATGAGAGACACAGAGAGGCAGAGAGAGAGGCAGAGGGAGAAGCAGGCTCCATGCAGGGAACCCGATGTGGGACTCGATCCTGAGTCTCCAGGATCACGCCCTGGGCCAAAGGCGGCGCTAAACCACTGAGTCACCAGGGCTGCCCCTGGTTAGTATCTTGATGAAAATTTTGGCATCCGTGTTCATCAGGGATATCGGTCTGTAATTCTTCCTTTTGGTGAGGTCTTTGTCTGGTTAGGGGATCAAAGTAATGCTGGCCTCATAGAAAAGAGTTTGGAAGTTTTCCTTCCATTTCTGTTTTTTGAAATAGCTTCAGAAGAAGAGGTATTAATTCTTCCTTAAATGTTTGGCAGAATTCCCCTGGAAAACCGTCTGACCCTGGACTCTTGTTTGCTGGTAGATTTTTTTATTATTACTTCAATTTTCTTACTGGTTATGGCTCTGTTCATCAGGTTTTCTATCTTCCTGCTTCAGTTTTGGTGGTTTATACATCTCTAGGAATGCATCTCTTTCTTCCAGATTACCTAATTTGTTCGCTATGTTGCTCAGAATATGTTCTTACAATAGTTTGGGAAGTTTGGCCAGGAGTTTATCCATCTTACTAATTCTTTCAAAAAACCAGCTCCTAGTTTCATCGATCTGTTCTACTTTTCTTTTGGTTTCTATTTCATTGATTTCTGCTCTCATCTTTATTACTTCCCTCTCCTGCTGGGTTTAGGCTTTATTAGCTGTCCTTTTTCCAGCTTCTTTAGTATAAGGTTAGGTCATGTATTTGAGATCTTTCTTTTCTCTTGACAAAGGCTTATATTGCTACATCCTTGCCTCTTAGGGCCACCTCTGCTGCATCACAAAGGTTTTGAATGGTTTTATTTTCTTTTGTTTCCATTATGGTTTTTTTTTAATTATTCTTTAATTTCCTGGTTGACCCATTCATTCTTTAGTAGGATGCTCTTTAACCTCCATGTATTTGAGTTCTTTCCAAACTTCCTCTTGCAGTTGAGTTCCAGTTTCAAAGCATCATGGTCTGAAAATATTCAGGGAACGATCCCAGTCTTTTGGTCCTGGGTGAGACCTGATCTGTGACCCAGTATGTGATCTATTCTGGAGAAAGTTCCACATGCACTTGAGAGGAATGTGCATTCTGCTGATTTAGGATGGAATGCTCTGAGTTTTCTGTGAAGTCCATCTGGTGCAGTGTGTCATTCAAAGCCCCCTGTTTCCTTGTTCTGCTCTGATGATCTGTCCACTGCAGTGAGTGGGGTGTTAAAGTCCCTTACTATTCCTGTATTATTATCAGCGTGTTTAATTTTGTTACTAATTGGGTTATATAATTGGCGGCTCCCATGTCAGGCGCATAAATATTTACAATTGTTAGACCTTCTTGTTGGATAGACCCTTCAATTATGACATATAGTGTCCTTCCTCATCTCTTAGTTGAGTCTCTGGTTTAAAATCTAATTTGTCTGATAGAACCATTGCCACCTCAGCTTTCTCTTGATGTCCATTAAGATGATAAATGGTTTTCCACTCTACTTTAAATCTGGAGGTGTCTCTGGGTCTCAATGAATCTCTTGCAGACAGCATATCGATGGATGTGGTGTTTTTATCCAATCTGACATGCTGTCTCTTTTGATTGGAGCATTTAGGCCATTTATATTCAGAGTAACTATGGAAAGATACGAATTTAGTGCCATCACATTACCTGTAAAGTCACTTTCTGTATGTTGCTCTGTTCCTTTCGGGTCTGTTACTTTTGGGCTTTCTGTTCGCTAAAGGATCCCTTTTAATATTTCTTGTAGGGCTGGTTTAGTGATCACAAGTTCTTGTAGTTTTGTTTGTCCTGGAAGCTTTTTATCTCTCCTTCTATCTGGAATAAGAGCCTGGCTGGATAAAGTATTCTTGGGTGTGTATTTTTCTCATTTAGCACCTGAATATATCAGGACAGTGTTTCCTGGCCTGCCTGGTCTGAGTGGACAGGGCTGTTGCCAGTCTAATGTTTTTACCCTTTTACGTTACAGGCCTCTTTTTCCCCTGAGCTGCTTTCAAGATTTTCTCTTTGTCTCTTGAGATTTGTAAGTTTCACTATTCTGTGTTGGTGCATTGTCCTATTTTTACTGATTTTTGAGGGGAATTCTCTGTGTCTCCTAGACTTGGAAGCCTGTTTCCTTCCCCAGATTAGGGAAGTTCTCCAGTATAATCTGCCTCTCTCTCTCTCTCTCCTTGCTCTTCTGGGATCCCAATTATTTTGCTTTATGGTATCACTTATCTCTCAAATTCTCCCCTTGTGATCCAGTAGTTGTTTATCTGTCTTTTTCTCAGCTTCTTTATTCTCCATCATTTTGTCTTCTAGATCATTATTCTCTCTTCTGCCTCATTTATCCTAACAGCTAGATTATATATTATTGCATCTCAATAATAGCCTTTTGATTTCAACTTAATTGGATTTTAGTTCATTTCTCCAGAAAAGGATTCTCTAGTTCTTCTATGTTTTTTTCAAGCCCAGCTAGTATCTTATAACTGTTATTCTGAACTCTAGTTCCTACCTCTTACTTATGTCCATACTGATTAGGTCCCTGGCAGTCAGTACTGCCTTTTGCTGTCTTTTCTGAGGTTAAGTTTTCCTATCTTGTCATTCTGTTCAAAGAACAGGTGAATGAGAACAAAATACTAAAATGGCAACAAAGACCCTAGAGAAATATACCCTAAACAAATGAGAAAAAACCTGAAATCAAAAATAAATGAATAAATAAATAAATATTAAAAAAAAAAAGAGAAAGAGAAAATATAGATAGGGGAATGGAACAGAGCAATACACTGGATCCTGTGAGTATCTAGAAAACTAGATCCCAAAACTGTAAAGAAAGAAAAACTTAATATACGTATGAAAATAAAATCAAATACAATGAAAGGATAGAATGTAAGTGTAAACATGAAAATTAAAAAAGACTTAAAAAAGAGTTAGTAAAATAAGAAATTGGTTGTAAAGGAAAGAGAAAAAAAAAAGAAATTGAGAGTCTACAGATTCATGAGAGTAAAACCCGTGGCTTTTACATACAATCTTCCCCTAGGGCTGGAGTTTTGCAGTTCTGTGGGATCAGTACAGTGAGGCTTAGCCAGATGCCCTTGGTGATCTCCTGGGGAGGGGCCCACTGCGCTGGTTCTCAGACGTCTTTGCCCTGGGGCAGAACTGCACCAACTTTGCCAGGAGGCTCCGCTAAGAGGCCCCAGATTGCTCTAGGTGGCTTTCGAGGATGAGAGTGAAAATGGCAGCCTCCCAATCTGCAGCCCCAAGAGCCCCAACTCCTCAGTGCACCCTCGGGGAAAAGCAGTCAATCACTCCTGTCTCCTTGGTCTCCCTCTGCACTCCACGCTCACCCAGCCTGTGACCGAGCATTTCTGTCTCAGGTCTCCAAACCCTACAGACTCCTGCAGCCTGCACCTGTGCCGTTCCTCTCTGGGGAGGAATGGGCCTCACCAAGGTTCTATGCTTTCTGGGCCTCAGCTCAGAAAGCAGTCGCCTGACTGTGCTTCAGTTCATGGCTCATGGCCACACTGAGCTGAGGGCCCCCTCCTGGGCTTGCTGATTGCAGCTGCCTTCCCCGCTCCAATGCCTGGGAACTCTGCTGCCCCCAGGCACCCCTGTTCTTTTTGTGACCCCAGGGATCCTGGATACCACACTGTCCCACTTACTACTCCATCCCACGTCGCCACCTGGGCAGCTTTCAGGCAGGAATGTTCCTCATAGAGCAGACTTCTGAAAGTTCTGGTTTTGTGCTCCGCTGCTCTACCACTTTCTAGGAGCTGGCTTATACAGGCTCCCTCCCCCTGCAGTTTATCTTCCCATATATCACCTCAGATTCCCTTCTCTGCACCTCTGCCTTGCAGAAAGTGGTCACATGACTATTCTTCTCTTGCATCTCCCACTAAGTTCACAGGTGTTCCAAATGACTTGACGGCTACCTAGCTGAATTCCTGGGACCAGACAAAACTAAGCTCTCCTACTCCTCCACCATCTTGGAAAACTACCAACTTGAAGCTTGCTGAAATCATGAAGAGTGACTTAATTCAAATTAATCAAAAGCTTTTCCTTTATTTAAGACGTTCCTATCTTTTTCTTCAGTGTATTCATGTGTTAAGTCATACTTCTATATTTTTAAAGTTAACCCATCCTAGAATAAACCGAAATGGGTCTACTTATTTTATCTTTTGTTTATGAACTCTTAAGATTTAGTTTGCCTATATTTGATTTACTAATTTTACATCTATGTCTTTCTGAAAGACTGGAATGAAATTCCACTTAGACTATCCTCCACCAGTCTGGGTATCAATTACATTGGCTTCATAGGAACAGTATTAAGTTGGACACATTTTCTATTCTTCTACTGCTTCCAAGAGCTTAATATCGGAATATCTCATTCTTCATAGTTTGGTAGATACCACCTATAACACCCCCTGGGACTTGTGTTTCCTTTCTGTAAAGATTCTTAACTGTCAACTTTATTTTAAAATGGTTTATACGGTTAAATGGCTTATTCACATTTTCTATTTCTTCTTATGGCAGTTGTGTTATGATTTTCTAAGAATATCCTTGCTTTGTTTAAGTTTTTCTACATCTTAGCACAAGGTTATTAGAATATTCTATTACTGTAATCTCTTCTTTATGTCGCTATGTCCCTTTCAATTCCTTATTTTGTGGAGTTAAATTTGTTTTGTTTTCCTACAATTTTTTTTCTTGATCTATCTTTCATTTAAGTTAAACAGCACTTAAGGTTATACATTTACTTTACTTTCTGCTTCTGTGATAGCCCACACATTTTAGTAAACAGAATTTTCATTGTGATTCATTTCTAAGTAAATTTCCATTATGATCTCTTTTTAGATCCGTGTTATTTAAAATCACAATTCCTAATTCCCAATTTATCTTTTTGTTATTACCTTCCAAAAATTGCACCATGATCAATGTATCTTCTAAGATTCCAACTTTTTGAAATTTGTTTACGATTCCTTTATGATCTATATATGGCCAATTTTTGTATTCTGTACAGGTCTATCAAGTTGAGGTTGTTATTTATGTTGTATTCTAAATCTTCACTGATGTTTCTGTATTTTATTTAAAAAGGTTTATTCTCTCTTTAAACATTTTATAAAAATTCATATTTTGCAACTGATAATTCAAACATCTAATGCCTCTGCAGGTTTAAAATTTGTTGTTTCTTCTAATGGCTTATTTCCTTGTGTGTTTAGTGCTATTTTTCCCTCATAATGCCTTTTTTTTAATGAATTATTATTTCACTTAAGTTAACCAGTGGAAATCATGAGGGGCCCATACTAGATTATTCCATATAGGCGTAGCATTTTGCTTTTGCTGGAGTTAGGAGACACCTTTTTCCTGGGGCCACTTTAGCCTCAAACAAGTGTCTAGACCTAATGTAGCCATCAAGTCAGACCTCCCAGCTTGCAAAAGTCCCCGGAGGGAGACCAAATCCCTGTGCTGAGGTTGGCAATTACTGCTCATCCTTTCCCCAGCTGCTCTGGCTCACATCTTCGTATACAACTCATAAGTCAAATTTTGCCAATGTAGTTTTTTAACTGATCACTTATTTTCTTGGGCCCTGGAGATTACTTTTATGTCTTGAGAATCTAGCAATATTTAAGAAATGTATTTGTTACAATTATTCTATAGCAACATTTTAGAACAGCCATTTGGAAAATCCAGTTTGCCAGGAACAAAAATCCATTACTCAGGTTTGATACTTTAAAAAGCCAGATTTCCTCAAGTGTATTCTTCTGTGTTTTCTTTGTGATTTGATACCAAAATATTTATACAAAGTGAAAATCACACAGATTTTTTAAAACATAGCAAAAAGTAAAAGATAATGAAGCAGAAAAGTATCTCTTACCCGCAGATAAGCTACTAGTTCCTCACACTGCATCTGTCCTCCCCTTGAAATAGTCATGTTCTTAGAGTGACCTGGAGACCGGTTATGGAGAAACAGTGCTCGTCGAATTGCTCCTTTTTGCTTGAGTTTATCCAAAAGAAGCTCCACCTGGAAGTCTATACAAACCAAAGGATATATAACAACCTTTATCGACACCTATCTGTCCTAGACACCTAGAGTTTTCATGTAAACAGAGATGTTTATTACTTAAGAAGTAATTTCCTTGCAATTCACTAAAAATGTCTATATAATGTAGTAAGACTACAACATATTAATTATGGATAAATATTTAAGAATAATCAACGATCCCCAAAGTAATGCCATATATTAAGGCAGACAATAGAGAATATAGTAGTAAAATAACTACCAGATAAAAGGGAAATTTTTTCTTTGAAGCTGAGAGGAAGAAGTTTGGGGCATGAAGTGTACGTGAATTATGACTTCCACGGTTAATCTGAGTAGCAGCAATTTCTCGCTAATAGGCACCCATGCCATTTTATTAAACACAAGGATGAATAAACAGTTTGCATCACCTGCAACTACTACTTCTAATGAAGCCACCATATCGGATGGTCAGATAAATATGTATGTCCCTCATGAAGCAAAGTTGACTGGATCAAGAACGATCTTAAAAGGAATGTGCAACGCACAGGCTGACGCACATCTGTTAGGGTGAGTTCCTTCTAAGACTCAGTTCTTCTCTAAGTAGTTTCTTCCGAGTGGGTAAGACTGCAGACCTTAAAACCAAGTTTCTCTAAATGTTGGACTTCACGTCAACGTGGGTGAGAATGCAGGGTGACTTTGCTTCCAGCTGGAGTCCACGCCCCCACTCTGCCCTCCTTGTGTTTCTCAAACACACTAAGCACACGCCTGCCTCAGGCCCCCTGAACTTGCCATTTCCTCCGTGCAAAATACCCTCCAGACATCCCCTCGCTCCTTCAGCCCCTTCAGGTCTTTCCTGAAAAGTCATCTTCCAGTGACACCTTGCCTTGCTCCTCTCTCTGATATTCCACGCACAAACACCCAACAAGACGCAGTCCTCCTCCCTTGCTCTACCGTTACCTCTCAGCACTTGTCACGGACATAATGACAAATCTTGGCAACAGTCACTTAGCTCTCCCACCCTGCTCCCTGGACCACATAAACCGGGTTTTGGAAAGGAGGAGTCAAGTCAGGAGTTTGCCAAGTGGTTTAAATTTAGTGGCCCAAACGTCTTCCACTGTGTCTAGAGCACCCCTCCCTACTCCTGAGATTGCTGGGGACTTCTCCAAGGAAGAAAATACCAACTCTTCAGTAGGGCATCTATTTATGAACAATGACACTCATTTCCCCTAGAGTTCATTTATCTCTCATTGTAATTGTTTAACGTTCTGAAGGCCGCATTTACCATTCAGTGGGCTGTTCTGTTCACATTGTCAGTAAATATGTATTGTATCTGAATTGACTTAAGAGTCAACAAGGTAATTATGTTGCAATGTTAAGTGTCTTTAAGCACAAATATCAAAATAAAAAACAACAATAACAGCTATTTGAGTATTCAGGTATCTTAAAACACTTTGAGTGCTATATGTGCAGAATCATTATATGATTTTTCCAGAGAATACTTACTAAGTTTCGTGGGAAGTGCTCCTTTGCCATCTGCCTTTAAACAGAACTTGACGTTAAAACTGTAGGAAAATAAAAATATATTAACAAATCCTATAATCCAGTTTAGACAAAGTTTTGAATATCACCCCTAAATCTCGCATTTCTAATACACAGTTTACATAGTGAAGCCTTCTATATCTCTCATGTCTTAATATTATTCATGAAATATGAAACTACACAGAATAACCTAACTCATGCTTCAGTAATTTAAGCACATTTCCTTTCATGGTACCTTGATGGTAAAAAAAGAAAAAGAAAAGAAATCTTCTAACCTCTTCTCATGTTTAGAGAACCTACTGATAAATCTCAAGGAGGAAAAGGGCAGACCAGGTTCAAAATAACATCTCATTGGGACGTCTGGGTGGCTCAGTGGTTGAGCATCTGTCTTGGGCTCAGGGCGTGACCCCGGGGTCCTGGGATCGAGTCCCACGTCAGGCTCCCTGCATGGAGCCTGCTTCTCCCTCAGCCTGTGTCTCTGCCTCGCTCTGTTGTCTCTCATGAATAAATAAAATCTTTAATAACATCTCATTTACTAAAAAGCCCCATCAAAGCTCCCTTTAATTAGAAAGCTCCTCTAGAAGAGTGTTTTTCACATTTTATTAATGGGTCATGAAATTAGTTTAATGGGTTGGGTTAGCCACTATCTTAAAAAATAAACCAAATAAATAAAATTGACTGAAGCGTAGGATTTCATGGAACTTTTAATTACATACATGTTTTTATTGGCTCATGATGCAAAATATATTTCATACTACGTGCCATAATCAAAAACATATGAAAGCTACTGCTCAGTGTCTTCGAAACCTTTGAATTATTAGCAAAATTTTAAATAACTATTAGCAACTTCACAAGGGTATGCAAAGTAAAGGGAAGAAAGACAGTAAAACTTAAAGCCAAAATCTGAAAACAACTTCCCTGCCAATCAATATAGATTAGGATAAAATGTTAGTAAGTTTTTAATGCAAGCCAATGAAAGAAATAAAATTGTGAAAAACGTTTTTAGTAACTATGTAATTCAAAAACAAAATCAGGAAAAATATTTTTTCATTAGTTCCTCTGAAGTAAAATCTCCCCAGCTTCCAATCATTCCACCGTGCATTTGTCAGAAGATCCCTGATTTCTCCATGTAACCAGGAACATAAAGAACCATGTTCCCCACAGTGAGGTACTCATGGCATTTTTAGTAATAAATGGGTCAAGATTTTCCTTAATCTTATCCTTATTTTGACACGTATGAGAAAGATGCTGGGTTTCTCTAGCTTATTTTAAAATGTTTTTAAGTAAAATATGAATCAATTTAAAGAAAAAAAAACTGTAGGGGCGCCTGGGTAGTTTTAGTCAGTTAAGTGTCCAACTCTCGATCTCAATTCAGGTCTTGATCTTAGGGTCGTGAGTTCAAGCCCCATGACGGGCTTAAAAAAAAAAAGAAGAGGAAGAAAAAAACTTTAAAAAATTATACATATAGGTAGGATGAAAATATACTAAAAATCATATAATGTAGCAAAAAATAGCATGCAAATAATGGAGAATTGAGAAATACTGGGCTAGAAAAGAATTCAGACATTACACTTACCAAAAACTTTATATTTTTCTTTAGAAATTAATAAAGGAATAATTGGAAGAATAAGTATATTATACTGGTAATATATTACTTATAATATATATTTAATATATATAATATTTTTCATACAGCTAGCTATTCACAGATACTAAATCTGGAAAAGATCATATCTTTTTTTAAAAGGTTTTATTTATTTATTCATGAGAGGTACAGAGAGAGGCAGAGACACAGGCAGAGGGAGAAGCAGGCTTTCTGCAGGGAGCCTGATGCGGGACTTGATCCCAGGACCCCGGGATCACTCCCTGAGCCCAAGGCAGACGCTAAACCGCTGAGCCACCCAGGAGTCCCAACATCATATCTTTTAAAAATTAATATGTTCATAGGCCTGTTTAGAATTAAATATAAATGAGTTATCAGATCTTATGAGCTTTTTCTTCTTCTTGAATATGTTCACTGAGCATGCATCAATTTTTAAAAATGAAGTTCATACTAGTTTGCAGCATATTTCTAGAGACTTCTACTTATCTACTTTGCAATAATATTTCCATAATCCAACCTACGAAAAGAGAGGACACTCACAGAAACTGTTTTAGTAATATGTCAGGTCCCCCCCACCCCATTTCCAATTGTTTTCAAAATGACTGCAACAATAATCACAATGATAACTATTATTAGCCCGATGCCCTTACCAGGAAACTTTGAGCTCTGTCCCAGGGAGTGGGCAGGTTTTATTGTCTTGATTTAAAATGCTAGGGTATACTTCAAGGCCAGCATTGACGGTTATAACTGGTCTGGCTCTGTTGTAAAAAAAGAAAAGAAAAGAAAAGAAAAAAAGTTATTTCAAATGTCCGTTGACCTAAACACCTTAGGTTTACATTCACCGCATATGCAAGTGCAATGTCCACTAAAGCAACTCTTTATCGTAGCAAAAATAAAAACCAGCTACACAGAGAGTGGCCCAGTACTCCTATCTGCCGGGGCCTGTGGCTTAGCACTGGAAGTCCCATGACCTGGCAAATCCCTCAGTTCCAGGCAAAGCCGGACAACCGGCCACCGGATCTGCGGTCAGTCCGCCCGAGCAGGATGGCCCAACGCGTTGTGGGGCTCTCCGTGACGCAACGCAATCCGGGAGAGGAGAGGAGCGACATACGTCCACCGTGGGGACGTCAGTTCATCTCTAAGATACATCCAACATGTAATTTTTATATGAGAGAAAATATAAACCGCGATGTACAAAGGATGCACACCCCACACATCTACTTTTTGAGTGCATGGACTGTTTCTGGTGGCGTATATACCCGTAAACCAGTGACCGGCATGAGAAAAAGCGTCTTGTTTTGTTTATGCCCTTTCTGTGCTATTTGAGTATTTACAACACACATGATTAATTCTTTGATGACCATTTTGAAAACCCGAAATAATAAATTAAAATAGTCTTCCAAAGTTCAGATGCACAGATTTAAACCCTGTATAAGAAATATACTATTTTCTTCCCAGGATCAATCCTGGAATCTATATGGACACACAGGTGGTCTCGAGCTGACCAACACAAATTCCATTACACAGAACGAATGTTGGTCATCCTGGCACGTATAAACACAGCCCATGGAAGTGTAACCTACTTGGGATTCCAGATGATAGCCTAAAGCATGAGGAATTGGTTAAATATAAATAATCGGGAACATGGATGAAGCTGAGAAATACAGGTATGCGGATTTATACATATTGCTCTAATAATAAAAATATGGATTTGGGGAGTCATTACATACTGCCCCTGTGGTCACAGAATGCTGGGACATGAACACCAAGTTTATTTCTTGCCTCTTTAGAAGAGAATGTAAACTCATGTAAATTTTAAAGAGAGATTTAAAACAGGAGAATATATTGAACATAATTTAAAGAACCAAGAGGGAAAAATCTGAATGCTTTTCCAAATTGAAAAAAAAAAAAAAAAATCTCTCCATCTCTCTCCTTTGAGATTTCCCTGTCAATTCAGAATATTCCTATATTACAGGGTATAGAATCATGCTCACCTGTATAACACAGCTCTATCTACACCAAAAGCGCCTACAATTAAGTCTTAAAAGAGAGGAGAAAAACATGTTAGTAATAATCAACAATGCTTTTTTAAATTCACACACCATTCTATAAAACTTTCAGTGTATGCAAGAAAGACTTAGACATAGTTTCAAAACTATTCTTCATTAAGTGGTTGTAAGATTATTTCTATAAGGCAAAAACCTATGAAAACTCTAAATAAGGGGTCATCAAATGGCAAACACTCATCATAAAGATAATCGTTCATCTGGTAGACAAGTACCTTTTTAACGAAAACTTTATAAACATCAGCAACAATACGGAAGTGCATAGAACTCAAATACGTATGCCCCTCAAAGGGAAAAGTTTTATAGAGGTGCCTGTGGACTTTACAGTCTCATTGTAAAATTCTTTATAAATTTAAATTTCGTTATAAATTTTTTTCACTTTGTTTCAAAAACAAAACAGAACCAAAAAAGCACATTACATAAATGCACAATACTTAGAATAATAGCTGGCGGCATTCAAATGAACAAGAACACAATGCATTAATTTTTATATGTAGCTGGTACAACGGGTATGCGATCAAGAAAAAAACGAAAGAGCTCCATCTCGTAGCATACACAGGGTAAGTCTGAGGAAACCCTTTCTAAGCAGAAAAGTACATGAGAAATCATAAAGATCCATAGATTGGGTTCCATAAAAATTAAGAACTCCTTTATGCACAAAAAGCAAACATAACAGAAATGTATATTTATATATATTATATATATATATATGTTAAGGAGTTAGAATCTTCAATATTTAAGGCACTGCCACAAGTTTAAAGAAAAAAAAAAAAGAAAAATAACATTCCAATAGAAATAAGCAAAAAAAAAAAAAAAAAGTAAAAAGAAATTCACGGAATATATATTCACGGAATATATATAAGAAATTAGAAGGGATCCCTGGGTGGCGCAGCAGTTTGGCGCCTGCCTTTGGCCCAGGGCACGATCCTGGAGACCCAGGATCGAATCCCACATTGGGCTCCCGGTGCATGGAGCCTGCTTCTCCCTCTGCCTGTGTCTCTGCCTCTCTCTCTCTCTCTCTGTGACTATCATAAAATAAAACATAAATAAGAATAAAAAATAAAAATTAAAAAAAAAGAAATTAGAAATAAGCAAAAAAAAAAGTAAAAAGAAATTCACGTAATATCTATATAAAAATGCTTTTATATACATATAAAATAAAAATGCTTACCCTCCCTGATTAAAACTATGAAGTAGAACAAAGTAACATTTTCCACCTATCATATAATTTAAAGTTATTTTAAAAGAAACAACAGATGACCCTCAGTATAGACACAAATGTCTGGGTGATGATCACTCTGGTGAGTGCTTTAAAAAGTTGCAAAATCTTTTGGAAGTAGCGGGATTGTAACTTGACGATACATTTCAACAGACTTTTTTAAAAAGTGCCTATTTTTGACTCAGGATTCTAGAACTCTGTCCTAAGGAAATAATCAGAGGTATGCACTGGAATTACATGCAAGGACATAAATGCCCCAAAATAAAGTTAAATAAGACACGATACGGACATTTGATGGAAGGGGAAATATAAAACTCATGTTTAGAAGAATCATGAATAATACAGGGGAAGATTCTTGACTTTAAGTGAATAAAATATGCTATTATCGGTGCCTAAAGCATACCTCTATTTTGCTAAAAAAAAAAAAAATATTGTGTGAATGCATTGGAAAAATGATTGGAAGATATACTTTGTTGTATTTTCTAAAATTTCTAAGACATCTATACTGCATTAATAACCAAAAAAATCTCTTGAAATAACACTAACAGGTAAGAATCAACTTTCTGCCCTATTTCCCAAAGCATTCCCACACATTTGTATATTGGGCTCAAATGAGCGGTTTCAACAATAAACGTAACCCAAATCTTCTGCATTATATTTCGTTGAAAGAATGGACCCGTTCTGATCCAGATCCATCATAATGCGCCAAAGTATATAAGCGCTAGAAAAAGGCCTCCCCCTTCCTGTGCTGGTTCAAACCAACCGGCAACCACCTCGGACAAATCCCCTTCTTCGGTTTCTTTTCTCACCCATCACAGGGTGCGATACGGAGCTGGGCTGGCCTAGAGTCCTCACCTGCCTTCCCGGGAGAATCACATGCGATAATGCATTTTTTTTTTTTTAAATCACAATGATTCGTCAAGCCCGTGAAAATCCTAGACCATTAAAAACAAACCAACCAAAAAGACACTTTAAAAAGTTAGAATGACTATTCAGCGTTTCGTTTCGAGCTCCTGCGACATTGTTCTCTGACGGCGCGATACAGACCTCAGGTTACAGACTTGAGGACAAAAGGCGAAAGGAAACGTAGAGGGCGTGGGTCACACTGGAAACTCCCAGCAAGTAGACTGCTCTTGGCTTCAGCGATAAGAGCTGGGCCTTCAGCACAGCAGGTACAAACAACACCTGAACTATGTCCCCGAAATGACTCATAACCTCCATCAGGAGAGCGGTAACTACAACCCGTGCTATCAGGCCCGGAAAACCTAAGGAACGCTTATGTGTTCCTAGCAAAGCACCTGGATATCCATTTCTGTCTATGTCCGTGGCTCCTTTCATTGAGTAGCCGAAGCTGGGCGGCATGCTCCGAGCAGCCCACTTCCCTTCCAGGATTTGAGATGGGACCGCGTTCAAGCCTGTTAGTCTTCCATTGAAAATATAAACAAGTCCCTTCTGATCTTCACCCCCATACGGTGCAGCAATCGCAATATCTGTGGGGGGAAGAAAAGGAGGAGAGGGGGGTTTGGAGAGAAATGAGGAGGAGAAGGGGAAGGAGGAGGAAAAGTAAGGGGGGGGGGCAAGAACAGAGAGAAAGTGGTGTTAGTACTTATTATCTACACGGCAAAGGCCTAAATGCAGGGATCTTCTGCTTTCCAAAGGTCTCCCCCCTACACCCAGCCGCGGTTAGGTAAGTCCTGCATTAGGACCTGTCCTTGCTGCCTGAAAGAAATCTGAAGAGGATCCGCTTTTACCAAGAAAAGCAGAATCAGCGCTCAGCATCTGTTTTTGCAAAAAATGAACCCCGGTGGAGGCTGTGCGCGCCCGGAAGGGCAAGAGTGGCGCCCACAGGCTCCGTCCCCGGAACTGCACCCAGCATCTCAGCCCAAACCGGCACAGCACGGGCGGCGTGAGCATCTGCGCCGTATCTCAACTTATTTCGTGCAAGACGTGTCCCGAGGTATCACGAGAGCCTGAGAGTTGCTTCTTCACCTTACATCACTTCTGCTTATGAACGTTTTCGGTTTCCTTTTTTTTTTTTTTTTAAGTTTTTATCTATTTATTTGAAAGAGAGAGAGAGAGAGAATGCATGTGCGAGGCGGAGGGGCCGGGGCGAGGGGGAAGCAGGCTCCCCGCGGAGCAGGGGGCCCCATGATGCGGGCTCCATCCCCCGGGGGATCCCCAGCTTGGGAGTTTTCCCAGGAAGGCTCTATGTCCGGTTAGCAGGGGGAAACCTATATTCGTACAGCCCGCTCACCGCAATAAATACTGGTTTAAAGCGTAGTAGCATATTCTTTATTCAAAAGCAACAACCTTGGGATCCCTGGGTGGCGCAGCGGTTTGGCGCCTGCCTTTGGCCCGGGGAGCGATCCTGGAGACCCGGGATCGAATCCCACGTCGGGCTCCCGGTGCATGGAGCCTGCTTCTCCCTCTGCCTGTGTCTCTGCCTCTCTCTCTCTCTCATGAATAAATAAATAAAATCTTTATTTAAAAAAAAAAAACAAAAACAAAAAAACAAAAGCAACAACGTAATTCAAGGAGATCCAAACAAAACTGTGTGGAGAGGACATGAACCTGGAAGGCAGACAGGTATTCTGGGTCTGACTCTGGGCAAATCACTTAACCTTTCAGGACACCTCAAAATGCCTCATCCTTGAAGTGGAAAGACGGGGACGAGTCCCAAGATTCACCCCAGGTTCACTCCAGCTCTCAGAATTCTAGTTCATTTAGAGGTGCATGGTTTTTTGTTTCTTGAAGCAGAAGCCAGCCTGGCTTGGAAACCTGGAAGTTATGACTTCATCTCGATCTTGCTCCACTTTGTATTAAAATAACACAAACAAATAAGAAGTTTGAAATTCTTAAAAAAAAAAAAAAAAAAAGGAAAAGATCACTATGACCTTTCCTAATTCCGAAGTATATGATAAATATGTCCCCTCGCCTGTCTGTGGACGCCGTCCTAGCCAGGCCAGTGTCCTCCTTCCTCTGGGCCCCTAAAGCCACCTAAGTGGCTCCCACTTCTGTTCTTGCCCCTAAAATCCACTCTGCTCTCAGCGGCTGACGGTTAGGGTCGTGTCACCTGCTTTCTGCAGACCCGCCCGTTACTACCTGACTCGGCTGCTCCCCGCCGCCCCCTCCTTCTAGCCTCAATCCCCCTTCCTACCATCAGTCCCAGCCTCCGTCTCCGCTCCGTGACCAGGCCAAGCTACCTCCCATCTCCGGGTTCCTACTTGCTGCTCCCTCTGCCGTAGCAGCCCTTGCCCCAGGGCTTCTCAACAAGCTTTGCTCCGGGCCATCCAAACCGGAGATGAAATGTCACCTAATGGGAGGGGCCTTTCCCTTGATGGTGACCCCAGGCGTTCTCACTTACGGGGTCTCCACTCTCCACACTCTCACACTCACCTGCCCTTTTTTTTGTTTTGTTTTGTTTTTTGTTTTTTGTTTTTTTTGGAGGGGCTTTGTTTTAACCCACAGCTTTTATCGCCGTCTCAGTTCCCCCATTAAATGCTTACTCTCTGACTTCTCCACGGAGCGTAGCTTTCCCAAGAGCAGGGAAGTGTGGCATCCTGGGACAGTCCCTATGTGCGCAGCCGTTCCAAACTGCCTCGGTTACACTCATCTAGCCTCCTCCGTGCTGTGTCCCCTGGGCCGTCGGCGACACCTGGATCACCTCTTAGTGGGACGATTGTCCATCATGCCCTGGAGCCTCTCAAGCACTGCGAGGACTGCATTCTAACATGCACTTGCTTACGTGAACGTGGCCCCTAGTGATGCTGAACTCCCACGGGACGTGGATGGGCTCTAACGTATCCTCCCATCTGTAGCCCTCAGAATGGCCTACAGCAAGCACCAACGAACAACGTGCTACTCTTTAAAAAAAAAATATTTAAATCATGTCATCATGTAAGAGTTCTTTTAAGTGTCAAAGGTAAGCATGACTTCTAGCTTGACATAGGCATGAAGAATCTATTTATACGATGTAATTTCCTAAGAGAAGGCAACCCCCGTGCTGAGAAACCGTCTAACAAAAATCATTTTGACTTTTCTAGACTTCTCATTATTTTACACATTCTAATCACCTTCTCTCTCGGCTGGCATGTGTCCAGTCCGGAAAGTCCTACCTTTTCGCTCAACCGATTGCTTCCTTTGATTATTTCAGGTTTTATTTTCGGTGTTTCTTCCCTCTTTCTGGGTTGTGGGGAGAGGGGTGCTGACAAAAACTGCACGTGATTGTAGGACATAGCGTGACTGTTTTCGGTGTCCTCGTGGTGACCCCCAGGGCTTCCTAGTGGGTGTGGGTAGGAAGGGGGGCCTAGAGGACGGATGGCAATCCAAAGGGCGAACGTCAGCCGGTTTCAACAAACGTCGTGGTCTGGACTGTAATGAACAGTCCGCTCTACGTGTGTGAACTGTACGTACGTGTAACCTGCAAGTGCGTATGAATAGTTCCTTAAAGACGGCTCAGATCGTTCACAACCAGCATCTGGGCCAGTAAGACTCCAGGAGAAACTCGGGAAGGAAGAAAAAAAATCATCCTCTCTGCTCTCCATTTCTAGAAGTAGAATCTGCTCGTAAAAATCTTTGTAAGATTTTGGTATTTTTTAATCTGCTGGTGACATAATCGCTGCGTTCACAGATCGCACGTTTTGATGGAAATACAGGGAGCAGAGAGGGACACGGGCCGGATCATGACACTAAGGAGACTTCCTTTAAATAAGTGGCTGAAACACCCTTAAGACAAAGCAACGGCAAACACGCCCAGCATCTCCCAGAAAACCCACAGACGGACGGACGCGAGGAATTCGGTGTGTTTACTCAAGACAGAACCTGAAACTTGGCCCTACGTTTTCTGCATGGTCTTGTGACCAACAAGTAACAGCTCAGCCTGTTCTCGGCTGTTTTCCTTTCTTTTCTTTTCTTTTCTTTTTCTTTCTTTCTTTCTTTCTTTCTTTCTTTCTTTCTTTCTTTCTTTTCTTTCTTTCTTTCTTTCTTTCTTTTTCTTTCTTTCTTTTTCTTTCTTCCCTCCTTCCTTCTTTTCTTTCTTTCTTTCTTTCTCTTTCTTTCTTTTTCTTTCTTTCTTCCTTTCCTTTCTTTCTTTCCTTTCTTCCTTTCTTTCTTTCTTTCTTTCCTTTCTTCCTTCCTTCCTTCCTTTCTTTCTTTCTTTCTTTCTTTCTTTCTTTCTTTCTTTCTTTCCTTTCTTCCTTCCTTCCTTTCTTTCTTTCTTTTTTTTTTTGAAGACTTTATTTATTTATTCATGAGAGACACAGAGAGAGAGGCAGGGACAGAGGCAGGGGGAGAAGCAGGCTCCCTGCAGGGAGCCCGATGTGTGGGACTCGATCCCAGGACCCCAGGGTCATGACCTGGGCCAAAGGCAGACGCTCGACCCCTGAGCCACCCAGGTGCCCCCATACTGTTGTTTTCAAGTTCTATTTTAAACTTTACATCTGATTCATGTTCTCTTGGAGGTAAAAGTCCTCAGGGCTCTACTTGAGGGGCCACAATGTCCCTGTAGGTGGTTTTCACCCTGGACGCACCTGGGGTCAGTCTCAGAAATGACCCTTCCGGCGCATGACATAAAACGACCCCGCAGGCGGGAGTGCAGCGGTCTTGAAGCCTAAAACATGTTTTCCTTCTCTACTGCTGCTTGGAAGGCTCACGAGTCAGCCATAGTTTTGAAGTTTTCTCTTTAATTTATAGCTTTTTTAATATCCTAAGGGGCGCCCCTATGTATTATCGATTATCTGAAAACCCAACAGTCCAGCTCTCTACTCTGATCTCCAGCGGGTTTTGTAACAGGTATTTCTTCTAAAAAGTCTTATAAGGGTGCCTCTCCTGCTCTGTCTCTCATGAATAAATAAGTAAAATCTTTAAAACATAAAATAAAAATAAACTGCTAGGGACAGCCGGGTGGCTCAGTGGTTTAGCGCCTGCCTTTGGCCCAGGGTGTGATCCTGGAGACCCGGAATCGAGTCCCACGTCGGGCTCCCTGCATGGAGCCTGCTTCTCCCTCTGCCTGTGTCTCTGCCTCTCTCTCTCTCTCTCTCTCTCTCGTAAATAAATATCTTTAAAAAATAATAAAAATAAGTTGTTAAATAGGGCTATTATAAAACAATGAGCTCGTATTTTTTACTTGCCCCCCAGAAGGGAAGTTATGGCCTCCTTCTGAATTTCTTAGATGCCACAACAAAGTCAGGGCTTTAAAAGTAGGAACAACAAATCAACAAATCGACAAATCAGCAAATCGGCAAATCGTACCTGTAAGGGATGCAGTTAGGGTCACATGGCCTCCAGGGGGTGCCTGGGTGCATTTTTTTACATTTGCATCCAAATGGGACAGTAGAGGGTGCTGCTGCTACACAGGATGGAGAGAAAAATCCCCACCTGACCCCAGGCTCCCTGGGAAAGCAGATTTCCCTGTAGAAATTAACCACTCACTGCAAGACTCTTAAGATGAGGCTATATGAATAACGATTCATCAGAATCCCTTTTTCTTTTTAAATTTGTTCTGACTTTAAAAAAAAAAAAAAAAAACTTGTTCTGACTTTTAAGGAAAAAGAGCAACTGTCGTTTGACCCGGTGTGTCGCTGCCAGTCAAATGCTTCCTTCCAGGAAGATCTGCTACTACGACCTCCCGTCGTCGAGGAGGGTGGACACGAAATCAGGAACCCACTGCTGTCGAACCCGGATCTTACCATTGAAGCCATCCTGGTCCAGGTCGCCCAGAGGGGCGATGGCACTGCCGAACCTGGCAAAGACCTCAAACCCGTTCAGCTTGGTCGTCTGGAAGTCTCCCGAAGCTCTCTGCAGAGACACGGAAACCTGCCCCACCTCTTGGAGTTTGCCGTCAGAACCACGATCCATGAAGAGAGGCGCTCCGATGAACACATCTGCGTAACTGCAAGAACCGGACGCTCGTCACTACGGCAAGATCACGTTCCATCTATGAGCAATGACTTTTCTTATGAAAACTCAGCCTCTCTCTCTCTCTCTCTGTCATGACCAGATTGAAGCATAAAGTCATTTCAGACTGAAACCTTCCTCCAACTCCTTTAAGAAACCACGAGTGGTTCACAAACATGACCTTATCCCTTCTTATCGCAAAAGCTACTGGAATCATGAACTTTTCTCGTATTTGTGATAAGGTTGGTTCAAATGGTTTCTTTGAACAGAAAGATCAGCAGGAAGGGGACAAAGAAACAAAAGAAAGACTGTTTAGTTTTAGCAACGCATTTATAAACCGTTCCCGGAAACATCGTTTTAGACTTACTCATCCCCATTAATGTCAGTGGCAGCAACAGAAAATCCAAAATATGCAGCCATCTGGATAAAAAAGAAGAAAATGAAATATTTACTTTTCATTCAACTAGTGTGGACAGTTAATATTCTTGGTGTATTCATCACACAGAAGGGTCTTTTTTTTTTTCTCTCTCTCTCTCTCTCCATCAGTGTTTCAATCTTGATTTCTTCTCTTAGGTTTCTTCTCCCAACACAATCCGGTGATGATGCTTTTATATTTTCCTGGATTTAAGGGCAAAATACGTCCCTGCATATCAGGTCAGTGTCTCGCACGCATCCCACTCGGGCCCAAGTGTGATCAATACTCCTTCCCAGGCCTAACCTATCACCGCCCTTCCTCTCCACCGCCCAGCATGCGGCAGACGCAGACACACCACCAGAAGGACAGAGTCACAGACAGTTTTCCACGAGCCCAAGAAGCCATCAGTGGGGGTCTGTGTAGTGAAGATAACAGACGATGATCATTACCAGGTGATAGCTGGCTCTCCCGAAGACAACGGGACGACTGTTAATAGGTCCTCACCGGCCCTCCCTAAGTGAACACGCTGCTACTCTCAAGAAATCACTGCTTAGAAAGACCTCGGAATGACTCTGTTCTTGTCTCACGTCTCAGCTGGTTGGTTGCCCAGGGGCGTTGCTTTTGGATCATACACAGGACAAATGTTTCTGGACGTGTTACAGGATTACGTGGAAGGAGAGAGACGGTCCTTTCCTCCAGGACACGGGACCGCCCCGGACCGAGCAGTCTGGCTGGAAATGAGCGTGAAAAGGAAAGTTCTACAGGTGGCGTGTACGGCGTGTGTGTCTGCAATTTCTGTATTTCCTTAAAAAACGAGCCACGTGCAACGAAAAATGAGCATGCAGAAGCGAAACTGAGAGAGGGGACAGTTTAAGGATGGACCGAGGTGAGGAATGGGTCAACACACCGGAAAGGAGAACGTCTGCAAAGCTTCCACAATGCGAGCAGTGGAGCCGCCAGGAGGGAGTTACGGGGAGGCCTGCGCCATCTGGTTTGGGGTGAATGAGCGTGAGGGAAGACAGCGAGAGGGGCCCCTGCACGCCGTGGCCGGGTCCGAGCGGGCGTCCGCCGTGCAAGCGCAGCCTTCGGGCCTGGTCTCGCGGGCCCTCTGCCCCGACGTGCAGAGAGAAGCCGGGCATTTACGGAGACAAGTTTTATCCTGGGCACCAGGACGGAAGTGCCTTCCTGTGGTTGTTGCTACGACCCCATAAGGAAGCCACCTCTGTCCCTATTCTTTATGAGTGACCCACCACATTCACGGTGGCACGTACCTTGTGTTACGCAGTAGGACCGTGAACCCAGAGCCTAGGTCTGTCCTCAAGCGAAGACCGCCCGGCACCCCCCGGCACCCAAAAAAACGGCGGCGGAGGAAGAAGAAAGACAGCATCATGCACTGTGTGCGACAAGATCCAGGGACACACTGGGCATCCCCCAGGACAGGCTGCGTGAGGCCGGGGGGTCACGGGTGCCCGGAGGGATGCGCACCCCCCGCCGCCGCTCTGACTGCCTGTCGGCTGCAGGCCGCTCCATGCCGCGCACCTGCCCCGACTCTCACGCTTGGGGAGTCTATGCTGCGAGCCTGCTGATCCTCCTGCAAAGCCATGCACGGCGTCTCCGGAGCAGGACGTGGGCTCGAGTCCCCGGCCCGCAAACCGCGAGACGCTTCTTTTTCCCGGGCCGCCAAACTTCCCCTTTGTCGTCCCTAAATTCTCTGATGCAAAGAGTAGGAATGGCCGTGAAACGCCTGCACCTGCAGAGAACGTCTGGTACCTGAGAGCACTACCTCCCACCTGAAGAACGCTTTCTCTCACGTCCTCGGGCGAAGTGCGCTCACGACACCCGTATCGTAGGCATCGGCGCCACGCTCCGTTTTGCATCCGGTAGGACTACAAGGCACGGAGGACGCCTTTACGGGGAGTTCAGTGTCATCAGCAAAGAAAGAGGAAGTTTCTGTGCTTTGGCGTGTATGGCGTGTGTGTCTGCAATTTCTGTATTTCCTTAAAAAATGAGCCACGTGCAGCGAAAAATGAGCGTGAAAAACGTGCAATTACAGAAGCCCTTCCTTACACAGAGGACTTTGGCCGGAGGTGAACCCTCTGAAGCCTGCTTTACATTCACCACAGTGACTATCAAACCAATATATGCATCTCACAGTCAACGCAAACCATTAGATCATCCGTAAGTCTACGACGTTAGGAATGCAGATGCTACAATACCAAACGAAC
The DNA here is from genome assembly GCF_053574225.1 of Canis aureus. NCBI lineage: Eukaryota > Metazoa > Chordata > Mammalia > Carnivora > Canidae > Canis > Canis aureus. Next base: position 2,001,757 of record NC_135644.1, read on the forward strand.
AAAGCAGTCTAAGAGCGTACCTGGTCACCGGTGAAGTTGTGCAAGGACGACATGTTTTTCCCATCATAAATATAAACCTGTGGAGGAAAGACAAAAGCATATGAAATACGGTCGTAAAACAGAAGATAACCCAGAATTTTTTTTTTTTTTTTTAAAGATTCCTTTTAATTTTCCTACCATTCCCAAAGTCCTCGCCGCTCTCGGGACACCTGAAACAAAGTCTGAAAGGAAAAACATAATGACTCATTTTTTTTTAAGACTTATTTCATTATTTATTTATGATAGACACAGAGAGAGAGAGAGAGAGAGAGAGAGAGGGAGGCAGAGACACAGGCAGAGGAGAGGGAGAAGCAGGCTCCATGCCAGGAGCCCGACGTGGGACTCGATCCCGGGACTCCAGGATCGCGCCCTGGGCCAAAGGCAGGTGCTAAACCGCTGAGCCACCCAGGGATCCCCATAATGACTCATTTTCAAGACCAAGTATTGAGAACTGCAAGAAGAAATGGATTTACAGGAGGAGCGTTAGGTCCTGTTTTGTTATTTCAGCAGAAAAAGAAGGTAAAAAAAAAAAAAAAATCTTTGAAAATGGTACTCCACAATAAAGGGCCAGAACATTTTTTTTTTTTAACCACAAATATCAAATGTCCACAAAATAGAGAAAGATTCTTGAGAACCTTCAGATAAATGCACGTGCGCCCTTAGGCTTTTGTCATCTTATTAAAAAGAGAAGGGTCAGGATAAAGTGACCCCAGAACAAAACTAAGTTGTATCTACGGTGATGAAAAATAATACAGAGTGAGATGGGGTGGAGGCGGCAGGGACACAGGAATGGGGTCAAGATCAGGGGAGTGTCTGGTTCCTAGACTGAGCTCGGTGGGCGGGGGGGAGCGGGCAGAGGACGGAGAGAATCGCAGGGTGAGGGCCCAGAAGTCACAGGCGGTGCCTACGAGCCCTCCGACAGGACCCGCTCCACCAGAGCAAGAAGAAGAAACTGAAGAAAAACTAAAACGTCATGGGCTGGAGGGGGGCGCACGGGAAGACGCGGGGCCCCAGCCCGGGCGGCACCGACCCCTCGGCCCGTCCCCGCCACGCTCCACGCCGCCGGCCCAGACCCCGTACCTGCTCGGGCTTCGCAGTGTCGCCTGTCTCAAACCCTTAGGCTGTATCTTTTCAGGACGATCACACAGGGGGGTGCCGGGGGCTCCGGCCAAGCGGCTGCCAGGGCCCAGCTCGCCACCCCGGGGCCGGCAGCAAGGTCCCCCCCCCCCAGCCCTGCTCCTCCCTCTCCTCCCGGCGGGGCCCTCCTGAGGCTACCTCTCGCTCTGTCTCTAAAAAAAAGGAAAAACTCTTGGAAAAAAAGAAGAAGAAGAAGAAGGATTAAATACAGTTTACGCGCATCATACCATCTACGCCATCGCCGTTAAAATCTCCGACAGCCACGGAATAACCTAAAGGGGGAACAAAACGGGAACCGCCATCAGGGCACAGTCAGTCCCCTGGCGCGCACCTGCCGAGCAGGCTTCCCTCGAGCGTACTTTCAAGTAGAACAGACTCTTGAACAGGGGTTCGAACTGCACAGGCGGGTTTTTTTTTCAATAAATACAGTATCGCACTGTAAATGCATGTTCTTGATGGTTTCTTGATATTTTCTTTCCTCCAGCTTGCTGCATTGTAAGAGTACAGCACATGATACACACGACACGCAAAATGTGTGTCGCTCCCGCCCTCCGCCTCAACCCGCCCCACCTTTGTCATGCACTTTCAAAAAAAAAAAATTAAAGACTTAAAAATTAGTTTAAAAAGTTATTATTAATCATTGTATAAATAACCACTCTTAAATTTCAACCACTGAAATGTAACCTAAGTACCCAATAATAACCTGAAATTATGTGCCTATTCTTTAGATTAAAAAAAAAATTCTTTTTAATCTCTTTCAACATAAATTATTTTCCTGCTCAAAGTAGCATACACAAATACAGGACAAATAACACTGCAACTCCATAAAATGAATCCATATTTTGGTTTAACTCACCCAAATAACTGTCATCAAAAATAGCTTGAGCCGTCCGAGTTGCTAACTGGTTATTATACTTGATGCTGTAAACTTTGGGGTCATATTTAGATACGATTTCTGCCACTTGATCTGAAATGAGCTGACCTGAAAAATATATATAAAATCACTTTTTAATGGGAATTTATGATGCAGAGGATAGACGGCACCTGCACACACACATAAGGATAGCACTAGAGATTAGTGTTTGTAATTATTAGCCTTAAACAACTCTCCATAATAGTAAATCTGAAATTTGATATTTTTATAGTCACAATTACTTCTCTTCAAGCTAGTTCTTACAATTAGTCACAGCGAGGAGACAAAAGTTTTATAAATGCAAGATCTGTCTTAATGCACAAAAGAAATTGATGCTAAATAACTAGAGTAATAAAATCAAGAGCTGTTTCCCAAATAAATCCATTAGAATTTGAAAAACCTACTGAAATGACTAAATATCTTTTTTACTTTTACTAATTCTTTTCCCCCACAAATCATTTGGATACCTTTATGGAAAGGCCTGAATGGGTGAGTTCAATTCCTTTTTTTTTTTTTTTTTTTTTTTCAGAACCTTAAAGTTATCAGGTAGACAAGAAATCCTGAGCAGTACACAAAAATCAGATTGTGCTTCCTACCCCGAGAAAGGCTGGCTAATTTATCAAACATCACCTCCCTACATGAAGAAAATAATCTCTTCATTTCTGCCGTTTCAGAGACAAGCTCATAGCTAATGTTTCTCAGTCTGTCCCAATGGTCCAGTCACAAAGGTTGAGTCCGCAGGGTAGGAACACGCTCTGCTGGGGCCACTGCTTCATCCCCTGGGCCTAAACAGTACCTAACACGCAGCAGGAATCCAAGAAATACTTCTTGAATCAAAGAACATGGGAAAATCCCGTCACCTCTTTTGAATAAAATATAACTTTAACTATTTGTACAGAGATAACTCTGAGATCTATGGAAAAGATTGACTCTGACATACTTACTCATTCAGGGTAAAAATCTGCTGATTTTAATATTATTAGAACAAAATATTCTCTGCCCAACCAGTGAGTCTTTCAGTTCCATACCCTAGACTATTTTTAGGAAAATTCCAATCAACACCGTATCGATTGTCTGCATCTGTCCTAACTTTTAAAGAGAAATGAACAGACACTGTGTAATACTCCAGGTGTTAAAAGAACTAGTGATCTAGGGGCGCCTGGGTGGCTCAGTCCATCAAGCGTCTGCCTTCAGGTCGGGTCATGATCCCCGGGGTCCTGGATCGAACCCGTCTTGGGCTCCCGCTCAGCACGGAGTGTGCTTCTCCCTCTCCCTCTGCTGCTCCCCCTGCTTGTGATCTCGCTCTCTCTCTTTTCTCTCTCACAAATAAATAAAATCTTAAAAAAATAAAAATAAAAAAAGAGGAAGGAGAGGAACTAGTCCTCTAAACATGTTCACAGCTGAGTCTCTGAAAAAGGCAGAGGTACCGAGTGGTCCTGACTGAGGTCACAGAATCCACCTCGGGCTCCCAGGCATTCCCAGCAGACATCGCCCACCCCCCCCACCCCCCCACTGAATGACATAACTAGCACCAAAGGAAAAAAATAAATAAATTTGTGTTTTCTATCTTACTAGAAAATATTAGTATCTTCTATTTTAATCCTGGATGCAATTAGAACCGCTATTTCTGCTTTCATTTTAAAACTGTGAAACCCAACACACTTTTCCTAGATCATTCCATTTTCCAATAGATGTATATAATTTGTAGAAATTCAAATTCTTCTGTTTCGGTTACTATGCTGATCCACCTTTCCCTTAGTTTTCCCTTTTCTTTACTCTCTCCTTTGTCGTCCCTTTCACGTTTCCATTTATTCCCATTTCTCATCCTTTCTTATTTTCTTTACTATTTTCCTTCCATACATCTTTCTTTAGTTTCCCTTTCTACAAAGAAAAAGCAAGCATGGGCTTTCCTACAAAAAAAGCAAGTAAGGGAAAGCATAGTGTAGAATTCAGAAGTAAAATTCGGAATTAGAAAGTACTTGCACATCAACAGGGTCATAGGTTTTTCCAGCTCCTCCAGATACTGGTAATGCTTAAATATCAGAATAACAAGGAGCAAAAGTTCTGACCTTGTAAACAGCACGTTTTTAGCAGGAATCTAACAGGTGAATATACCGACTAAAGAAAATGTGTCTACCAAGTGATAAATGAAGCATAGAGCAAGTAAGCACATTGATTCTCCTGTTTCCAACTGTCCGCAAATAACCAAATAACGATGTTACGCATTTGTACAAATGGTTATTTTGTTGGGCCTCCCAGGATGACCCAGGAACAGGTTTTATTTTTAGATTGATGCCAGTTTAACTACATTCTTTTCTGAATGTATCCTCTGTTTTTAAAACTCCCCAAACACAAAGAAATCATTCTTGATGGCAGTGATTAACAAGAAAATAACCATTTAGCTATTCTAATGTGTAAATCTGAAAAACTTTAAAACCCCGAGCTTTCAGAATACCACAATTTGTGGTATTCCTGTCACTTCCGAATGCTTACATAAAAAGAAATCGTCTTCAATTACTTTATACATTTACTTTATAAATTACTAAAAGCATTGTTTATTTTTCTACTAGGAATATATATTAGATGTATTTCAACACGCCACCTATTTTATGTTCTATACATATTACATATAGGACACTACAGTCCTTTTTAAAAAAGAATACTGTGTAACAGACAGTGATTATACATCGAAATTGTATTTTTTGATGTATTTCTTTACAATAGTTTGAAAAATCTCACAGGCACAGAAGCTAAGTGAACATGAAACACAATCATTACTGAGTGATTTAAAAACTCTATTAACCTACCTTGCCAATAAAAACTACCAGGACCACCAAGAAGTACTCTGTCAGCCTAGATTAAATCAAACAAAAAGGTACGTATTTAAAAACAGGTGGTTTAGAAACTGAAAGCAATGCAATACACAGACAGCTAACATTCAATACACATGAAAGCTATACACACACACACACATATATATACACATCGAAGTCTTAAATCTCAAACACTAACTTATTTTCAGTAAATTTTCATTGCATCCTTTTCTAAAAGGCAAAAAAAAAAAAAACCACAACAAAAATTAAAAAAGAGTTATAATGCATGTAATATATGAAAATGCACACATTGATTTTACAGATGCGGCTGCTGCGCATGCTTGTTACGAAGCAAAACTGCGAAATATTTTTGAGGCACAATGAAGACAAAAAGTCATTGATTTTGTGTATTCCCTTTGTGACTACATAGGCAACTTTCTAATAATCATTAAAAATTATTTGGCTAATGAAAAATTATTTTTTTAGTGTCTTGCAGATCTAAACAAATGAAATTAGTGGGTAAAATGAAATTTCAGGGTAAGTTAGATGCACAAATTACACTTGACTAGCTCTTCTTGTATCTGTGACAAACTAAGTATCTAATTCGAGGTAACTGTATTTAGTGTTTGAGCACATTTTGGAAATTTCTTCCTTCTGGATGGAAAAAAAAAAAAATTGTTTTCCCCCTTCAAACATACAGATAGCCCTTTCCAGCTTTCAACAATGTCCTGCCCTGACCATGTAAAAGACACTTCTAAGCTGTCTGCTTTAAAGGGAGACCTTTTTTTTCAGAAATGAGTTGAAGAAAGTAAACAGTTAATTTAGCAATGAGTATTCATCGTATGAGAGTATTTCTGGGGCCACAGCGCACAGGCATAGGGACAAAAACCTTATTTCAAAACTTATTTCATATTTTCAAACTCCTATTTGAAAATATGACATGAAAGTGTAAAGCCAATATTTATTAATATACTTTACCTGTTTTGCCTCAAGGTCTGAATTATGAGAAATTATGAGTAAATTCTGAATTATCAATTTCAAACTGAGTGATTTAAATCAATGATGTAGGAAAGTTAACGAGAACCATAGTCCTAGAAAAAGTTTTTTAGTAAAATAAAGATAAAATACAAATTTTTAATAAGAAAAGGCTTTACTGATTTTTTTGAATTACATAATTATACAGATTCTATTGTTTTAATAAATTTAAGGCATTTTCTAAGAAAGTCATAATAAGCTTTCTAAGGAAGCTCCACTTTTAATCAATATATATAAGATTTCTCTAGGAGTAATTAATATTCTCAATTTGAATTCAAAATGTTCACAGATGCTATCCAAAAAAATGCACACACACACACAAAAATAATACAAAGAAAAGTACTTTAGAAAATTCTCCTTTGAAAACACCGAATTGTTATTTTAGAAAAACAGATTAAAAACTATCCACTCTGGAGGGCATATTAGCTCTATTAAAACTACACAGAGCCGTAGATATGAGGTTCTTTTCTTTTTTCCTTTTTTTTTTTTTTGAGATTTTTTACAATAATTAAGTTGCTTCAGCTTTACTTGGTGCCTGTAGGCACATACAGGTGGCAACATGCATGTTTCTCAGCTTTTATGTAACTGAACTATGATTTTGTAACAAAGCTCCCATTGACAGAGTTTTGTGAAAAATCACTTTTAGTCAAAAAGAGAAAATTTTAATGCTGTATCAATCTATCTAGCTGGAAATTTTACTTAAGTCATAATGGCTATCTACATCTACAGGAGACTGTCCACTGTCCTCCCTTCCCATTCTGATGTCTATGTGAGATAAGCAACACCTGCTAGGGAGAGAATACAAGGCAAAGAATATCAAAATGCATGGGTCATTTTTATTAGCTGTTTTCATAAAACAGGTAATAGTTACAGAGAAGCAATTAACTTTTAACAATGGTTTAGATAATGAGGTAGATCTGAATCTCATTCAGTCTTAAACAAGGACTTACTTTGGTAAAATCAATGCTGAATCCTCCTTGACAAAATCCCTGTCCATCAGCATCAATATTTTCTAAAATAAAAAGATTGGAAATATACACAAACCCAAACATAAACAAATAACATAAAACAAAACATGAGAAAAATCTGTATCACTATAATCATAAGGCAACGTACTACGAATTGGGAATGTTCATTCACTCAGGCACTTAATGAGTTATTACCATATTCTAAAAAAAAACGAGTATGCATTTTTATCAGCACCATTTTCTCAGATATGGCAAGAGAGATCAAAGTTCCTGGGATGGTCACCAGGAAACAGAAACATCACCTGAAACAGTAGATTCAAAACTTATTTTTAACCACAACCCACAGGCAAGATTATTATATGTCATAACCCACACCACCCAACACGTACATAGTATATGTGTGTATATCACAGATAGGTAAGTAAGAGAAAATGTCACAAAACAGTATCACTATTACCGTGTCCGGTATATTCTGATATTTTCCATTTTATTTCGTTCCATTTTTAAAAAATGACTGGTTACGAGCCACTATCCTGATTTTATAAAACGAAGATGAGTTGTGATCTACAAGTCAAAAATTCCAATATCAGAGATGCTTCGGTGGCTCAGCAGTTAAGTGTCTGCCTTCGGTCCAGGATATGATCCTGGAGACCCGGGATCGAGTCCCACATCGGGCTCCCTGCAGGGAGCCTGCTTCTCCCTCTGCCTGTGTCTCTGCCTCTCTCTCTGTCTCTCACGAATAAATAAACAAAATCTTAAAAAAAAAAAAAAATTCCAATATCAAATTACTATTATTGCTGCACAGTTGCCAGCCTATGGTCTTCACGAATTTATTACGAATACTAGTAAAGAGAAATATATATTCCTAATACGTATTTACTACACATACATTCTGTAGCCAACAACTATAAAACGTCTATTAAAAACGTACTTCAAAAAAATAAAATAAAATAAAATAAAGAAAAAAATAAATGAATAAAAAAAATAAAAACGTACTTCAAAATCTGGAGAGAGAGCTAAAAACCCTGACTTGATGTTTAGCAAAGAGCAAAATATGAAACCATCTTCATGATATATTTAGAACCTCACACAGTCTAATGAACATGAACATCTTCAAACTGGACCCTTTCAATTATTTTCCAAATGATCACAGACTCAGACTCTCTTTAGTCCCCTCTTATTTTGTTGTTCTCACAAAAGGGGACAATTTCTGGACAACCAGCCAATTAACTTAAATTAACTCTAATCATGAGTGATCCTGGACCTAGAACACAGGTTAAGGATGAACCTGAAGACTCTCCCTTGATTTATTTATCTCCAGGGTAACAAGGAATAATGAAACGCTCCTCTTCAGTTACCAAGGAATTCTTGTAGCCGATATTACAATATATAAATAATTATGCTGCAGTATTACTGAACCGGCCACCTACACACAGCAACCAAAAATACCTATTTTCAGTACAATTGAAAGAACAATTTCCAAAAAATTTTGTCAAATACTCTACACACAGCAACCAAAAATACCTATTTTCAGTACAACTGAAAGGACAACTTCCAAAAAATTTTGTCAAATACTCTACACACAGCAACCAAAAATACCTATTTTCAGTACAACTGAAAGGACAACTTCCAAAAAATTTTGTCAAATACTCCCATCAAAAATGTCTTTTTTTTTTTTTTTTCCCATCAAAAATTTCAAAAAAAAAAATTTTTTTTTTGGAACATATTTTAAAAACCTGGGAACTGCCCCAAGATGACACACTTAATAACTAAATTTAGAATTTTAGAAAACAGCCTCAAGAGCGTATTGCTACCCCAATGTAAATTCTCTTTGACCAAGAGGGAATGGGAAAACGTGGGCTGGGGTTTCCAGCGCCTCGTGCATCATACTGAGCAAATCCGCTCTGACCTCAAGTCAGCTGGTTTTTTCCTGCATTCCAGTGGCATTCAGGGGAACTCTTTCAGGCTATTTATAAAGACATCCCCTTTTCGATCATCATACTCTATCTGCTTTATCAGGTTTCCCAGAATGTCCAGCCAGAAAACACGATCTTCCTGTAAAATTCTCTCAACAGGCACGAAGTAAGCCGAATTAAACTCTACGTTTATGCCGACGTCAAGAACTGTACGCTAACGACAGGCTATTTTGGTGAAGGCTTTGGTCTTTATTGCTACAGATGAATACCATTCCTCCCACTGGCCAAGCGACAGCGTTATCAGTGATGTTGCCGATTACAGCCACCGGCAAACCACCAAGCCCCTCCTCCGTGAGCCGCGTCCTGCACGGAAACGTTGGTTATCTTTCTAAATCTTTTTTTTTTAAGATTTTATTTATTTATTCACAGAGACACAGAGAGAGGCAGAGACACAGGCAGAGGGAGAAGCAGGCTCCATGCAGGGAGCCAGACGCGGGACTCGATCCCGGGACCCCGGGGTCACACCCCGGGCTGCAGCCGCCGGGGCTGCTCTGTCTTTTTAAATCTTAGACGCGATCCTACCAGAGACACTACTGGTACTCACAATTTACAGGTAAGGAGCTCAGGCTCAGAGGAATTAAGCAACGAGCCAAGCAGCTGGCGAAGAGGAGAGCGCGGATCTGAGCCGCGTGTCCACAGCATCACGCCGCGCGGGCACAAGGACGCCGCACCTTAGCGTCTGAGCACCGGTCAAGGGGAAAGGGAAGGCAACGAGCTTGCACAACTGAGAAGGATCTCAGCGCGAGGAAGGCCCGTCAGGAGGCAGGTGGAGCAAAGGACTCAGCCTGAGCGAGGACCTGGGAGTGTGCGAGCTCTGGGATGTGCGGCTCCGGCACTTTTAGAACAGGACGCCCGGGGGATCCCTGGAGGCCCAGCGGTTAGCGTCCGCCTTCGGCCCAGGGCGTGACCCCGGGGTCCCGGGAGCGAGTCCCGCATCGGGCTTCCCGCCGGGAGCCTGCTTCTCCCTCTGCCCGTGTCTCATGAATAAATGAAATCTTAAAAAAAAAAAGAAAGAAAAAGAAAAAGAAAGAACAGGACACCTGCCCCTGTGGAAAGCCATCAGGTGGCAGAGGGTTATGCAAACGCCAAAAGCAAACTAACCGACGGCGAGGGTTCAGGCCCAGGGTGGCCCCACGGGCCACGCCGAGAGCAAAAGCAACTAAGTGACGGATCCCCACGAACCGCCACGAGCCCACGAGCCCGGGGACCGAGCGAGCGGCGCTTCGGAGCCTGCACCCCGTGCACGATGCGTCGCTGGCTGCCGGGGACGCAGAGCACGACCCCCGGCCTCGGCTGCTTTCATGCAAGTCAGCGTGTCACCAACAGCGGAGCAGAGCCCGGGCGGGCAACACGGGGCCCACACGCGTCCTGCCCCACGCTCGCGCTCCCCGGCCACGTCGCCCTGGCCTTCGGGCAAAGGCCGAGCCGAGGAGCCCGTCCCTCGATCAAGGGCCGTGACCCAGACGGAGAAGGGCGACCGCGTCGGTTCCTGCGGCCAAGTGCTCGGCTTCTTCTGAGGCTTGAGGCTCTGGACCTGATCAGGGGTCAGCGCACGGTTTCCGTCAAGGACCAGACGGTCAATACTTTAGGCCTCGGGGCCGTGTCCCGGTGGCGACCACTCGGCCTCCCCGAGGAAGCAACACGTCGAAGGGGTGGGGGGGAGGGCTGCGTTCTACCGAGACCTCAGTTACAAGAAGCGGCGCCAGCGGCGTGGGCACCTGCTCGGAGGCCACTACCCCAGAAGGCCAGGTCTGAAGGGACCGTAGGGCTTCTGTGCCTAAGCAAGGACACGAGCAGCACGCGACAGGTGGGCCGGCCCGGGTGCGGCAAACCGGACACGGTGCCCCGCGGCCGCCGGAGGGTGCCCGGTGGTGGCCCGCGTGCTGCGCGAGGTCCCCAAGGGCCCCTACGCCTCCGGGCCCGCCCAGACTCGGATTTGCGAAGGGACGACGTGTGGCTGACGGAGAAGCCGTGGGGAACACCGAGGCGACCGAGGCGCAAGGTCCTGCGAGGAGGGAGGCCTGGGTTCAAATCCTCCTTCGACGCTCACTGCTCTGAGAGGGAAGAAACCCTCGGGCTCTGCTGTCCGTCCCGCAGGCGTCGGTGGCAGCGGCCCCGGGGAGCCAGCTCCCGCCTCCACCCTCCTGCACGCACCCCCGGCCACCCAGGACAGCGCCAGGCGGCCTGACCCACCCGTGGACGCCGCCCCTCCCTCGCACGGTGCAGAGCGCCGAGCTGGTGGCTTCAGAAGTAAGGGTCAGGGCAACCATTCGGGATGTCTTGGTGGCTCAACCGCTGCGAGTCTGGAAGACCCAACACTTCCTCCGGCCTGGTGTCAAGTCGCCTGGCGCGGAGGAGACCCCAGCGGCAAAGGTCCCCACGCTCCACTCCTGCTACTAGCTCCCTCCCCCAAGCTAACTGGCTAGCGAAGGAAGATGAAAAGCAACCACCCGAGGGGCGCTGGGGCCTCAGCGGGGGAGCACCTGCCTTCAGCTCAGGCCGTGATCTCAGGGTCCCGCGGTCGAGCCCCGTGTCAGCAGGGCGTCTGCTTCTCCCTCTGCCCCCCGCCCCCTCTTGCTCTCAAATAAATAAAATCTTAAAAAAAAAAAAAGTAATAGTCTGAAAAATGCTTTATTCTTTTATTTTTATAATTGTATTTTTTTATTCATGAGAGAGGCAGAGACACAGGCAGAGGGAGAAGCAGGCTCCCTGCAGGGACCCGATGCAGGACCCGATCCCGGGACCCCGGAGTCACGCCCTGGGCTGAAGGCAGATGCTCCACCACTGAGCCACCCGGGCTGCCCCTGAAAGGTGCTTTAGATATAAATACCACAACACGTTTCAATAAGCGAGGTTTCTTGTATAAAGAGAATCTCGAGTGGTGGCCATTTAACCACAAAGGAGGGCAAAAGCACTGGTGTCTCCTGGGGCACCCGGGTGGCTCTGTCGGCTACGAGTCTGCTTTAGGGTCCGGGATCTCAGGGTCCTGGGATCGAGCCCCGCATCCGACTCCCTGTCGATTCCCCTGCCGCTCCCGCTCTCTCTGTCCCTCTCTGTCTCTCAAATAAATAAAATCTTCAAAACACAAAGCAAAACAGAACTGGAATCGCCTTTGGAAAAGCATCATCCCAAGTAAAAGGGCTGAAAATCACCTTTGGCCACAATATGAATTTCATCTGAAATTTCAGATAATATGAAGTCAACCGAGTGAGAGCCTCTGGACCATCAGAAGAGGGGGGAGCTTGGTAACAGACTCACAGGGAAACTCTGATCTACAAGAAGGAAAATTCAGGAGAAGCTGGCTGGCTCGGTCGGTAGAGCGTGCAACTCTTGATCTTGGGGTTATGAGTTCAAGCCTCAGGCTGGGTATAGACGTTACTTAAGAGTATCTTTAAAATTTAAAAAAAAAAAAAAGTTTATTTTTTATTTTAAAAAAATTAAAGGAGGAACATTCTGACTCAGAGTCCTGAGCTCAATGTTTCACCTTCTTAGGTAAACTCTGGCTCTTTAAGACACATTTTTTTCTCCTTTTACATTCAGCATCACTATTAATACAAAGCTCTGGTTCTTACGCTCTGGTTTCCGTTAAATCGCCTTGTAGAGTTTCCTAAAAACGCAGGTGCCCAGGCCTGACATGGACCTACTGCGTCAGAGGCTTCTGTTTTAGGAAGTTCCCACATTTATGTGAGAGATGCTCCCTTGAGCATCTTTTGACTGACACACAGTTGTGCCTACACACACACACACACACACACACAAAAAAAAAAAAAAAATTCTGAACAAAGTAGGCTCCCCAGCCATCTTTTAAAAGCTGGCACAAAAATAATAATAATAATAATAATAATAAAATAAAAGCTGGCACAACTCCCTGCACATACTTGATCTGCACGGAGCGTACTCCACAGTCTTCGCTCCGTCCTGAAGAAAGCAGGTTCCCACGGGCTCTCTCTCCTGTTTCATTTCAGTCCTCCAGTGGTACAGCGGGGCGCAGGCCTGCAACCAGAGGGGGCGGCCCACAGCGTGAAAATCCCCGTGAAACGCAGCGTTTCGGATCATCCATACGACTCCAGAATCCAAAAACACGTCGTGAGCATGAATAAAGATTAAACCCGTCTTATACCAAGAATTCCCCATGACGACAGTGGATACAGATAAAGAGTACTTTTCTCACATCCTTTTTTCCCCCCAAAATAGCAAAATTATTTCACACGGCAAAGGTCTCACACGTTCCACTAATTCTGAAAATTACTGTGAAAATTATTTTCACTCTTCTTTTTTTTTTTTTTTTAAATTTTTTTTATTTATTTATGATAGTCACAGAGAGAGAGAGAGAGGAGAGAGAGAGAGGCAGAGACACAGGCAGAGGGAGAAACAGGCTCCATGCACCGGGAGCCCGACGCGGGATTCGATCCCGGGTCTCCAGGATCGTGCCCTGGGCCAAAGGCAGGCGCTAAACCGCTGCGCCACCCAGGGATCCCATTTTCACTCTTCTTGATGTTGCGACCGTCAGAGATGGAATCGGCCTTTTAACAAAGTAACATTCTCCTGCGTATAGGATACAGGCTACTATGATCCATCATTTATTATTAAGCGTATCATAAATGTTTATTTAAATATAAACAGATTCGGGATCCCTGGGTGGCGCAGCGGTTTGGCACCTGCCTTTGGCCCAGGGCGCGATCCTGGAGACCCAGGATCGAGTCCCACGTCGGGCTCCCAGTGCATGGAGCCTGCTTCTCCCTCTGCCTGTGTCTCTGCCTCTCTCTCTCTCTCTCTGTGACTATCATGAATAAATAAAAAAAAAATTTAAAAAAAAAAATAAATATAAACAGATTCATATTTACTATTAAGCATATAATTTACTACTAAAAGACTTGGCAGGGCTTGTTTTTATCTACTTTCCAGGTAAGTTGATGACCTTTTTGTTTTCAGAATTCTAGATTTCAACACCAGGTATAAGCAGCAGAGGGAGGCATATTTTAGTGACACAGTAATTTAGCAAAATGTGACAATTTAATTTGCTGCAAAACAGTTCAGTGCATTTTCTGTCAGGTTTTTTTTGAAGCAAAACACATGGACACAAACCCCGCAGACATCAACGGAAGGTTATTTTACATTTTCCCTGAAAAAAGTGGAAGGAGAGGATGATGGCCACTTGTCCGCAGCCGCTGGGTGCTCCAGGCACAAGGGTCCCTCACTCTTCCGCAGGTTCGTGTCCCCACCTCCCACCTCCCATGTCCCCCACTCTCAACCTCGTCCTCCACTTCCAGTCGGAGTGGAAGCTCCTCTGAAATTCCAGCTCCCCCACAGATTCTTCCCGGACGGCCCCGTCGGATCATCAGACGACAGCAGCAGATAGGGAAGGGTCCCCGAGGACATGAAATCAGAGCCACAGTCAGGGTGACAAGGAGCTGACCAAGTGACCCCGAGCATGGTGGAGGCAGAGGGGCCAGGGACGCGGAGGTGCCGACCGCGGTGGCCGGTCACAGGGGGAGGAAGGATCCGTCGCTAAGGGGGGGGGGCGGGGTGACGGGTGCCAAGGGGACCAGGCCAGCGGCCCGCTCACCACGACGCCGAGGAGCCGGCGGCAGCAGGGCTGTCCCCAAGGCAGAGGGACACCCCAGGGAACGGGACGCTCGCTTCGGGCTGGCCCCCCACGGACACGGGTTGCCGTCGGGGTAGGAGCGGGGGACGGGGAGGCCACTGTGGTCGCCCGGCTGGCAGCCCCCCTACATGGGCTCCCAGGTGGGCTCGCGGGGCACAGGACGGGCCAGACCAGAGGGCCGGTTCCCCGCAACAACCGCAGTCCCTGGGCCCAGACTCCCTGCCCGACGGGGGGCACCGCGGGCCCAGGCCCACCCACGGGGTACGGGAGGCGCCCCGCGGCCGGCTCTCCAACACAGCATCTCCCGGTGCCACATAAAGCACCTCAACTCACCTACGAGAGGAAATATCCAGAAGACTTACCAAGATCTTATCCTGTTTCGATCTCACAGATGCTCCAAACCACTGGTGAGACTTGAACTCCAATGGATCATCCTTGGCATAATCTCTATTGCCTAAGAAAAATATTGTGAGGGGTGAGAAACAAGATATATATTCTTCATATAACAGAGTTTATTACAATCCAGCCAAGGTCTAAAAACAGCGTGCTGTTAATTAATCAAATACCACATTAGCTATTTACCTCGTGTACTTTATAAACGTCAGGAACTTTCAACCAACAACAAAAAAAAAAAAGAAAAAAAACACACAGGATGACGAGAAGTGTCTCAGGGTTGTTGTGAAGCCCTGTTAACTATAATAATGCAGATGTGAAAAAGTACTAAGTTTCCCAACTGCTAAACTGTAAAGATCGTTAACTATCAAACAAATACTTATAATTACCTACTGTACTCCCAGAAGTTCCAGGATATAAAGATATTTATGAAAACAAAAGGCCACTGCCTTCATAAAACACCAGTAGTAAGAGACCAAAGTAAAACACACCAACACAGGGCGAACGACATAAAACAGGAGTTGGAATCTAGCCGGAGGGAAAAAGAATCAGATTTAGCACACTACGTGCAAATATTTGTTTTCAGTTTACATCATTAAGAAAATCATTCCCAATATGCCAGCCGCTCAGGAAAAGTACTGGAAAGGAAGAAAAGAAGAAAGAAAAGAAAAGAAGAAAGAAAAGGAAAAGAAAAGAAAAGAAAAGAAAAGAAAAGAAAAGAAAAGAAGGAAAGGAAAGGAAAGGAGAAAGGAAAAGAGAAAGGAAAAGAAAAAGGAAAAGAAAAAGAAAAAGGAAAAGAAAAGAAAAGAAAAAAAAGAAAAAAGAAACGGAAAGGAAAGAGAATAGAAAAGAGAATAGAAAAGAGAATAGAAAAGAAAATAGAAAAGGAAAGAAAAAAGAAAAGAGGAAGGAAGAAAGAAAGAAGAGAGAGAGGAAAGGAAGAAAAGGAAGAAAAGGAAGGAAGGAAGGAAGGAAGGAAGGAAGGAAGGAAGGAAAGAAAGAAGAAAAAGAAAAATAAAGAAAAAAGGGAAGAGAAGAGAACAAAAAGAAGGAAGGAAGGAGGGCAGGAAAGAAGGAATCCTTTCCATTGAAAGCTATTAAATTGGTCAAGGAAAAAATTATGGAAACATAACCATAAAGCATTTGGGGAAAGAGAGACTATTTTTTGAGAGAAATAGACTATTTTTAAAGTCTAGTCCGTTCCTCTCAACCTATTTATGATGATCATCCCCTATAAACCTACATTCCAAGGGGAAGGCAGTCACTACCCTCCGAGGGGCATCTGTAGTCCCGTCTCCCTGCAGCGCTCCTCCCGAGGGCCAAGAGAGCAACCGAAAGGTCTGCTGACAGGTGAACAGGAAATGCGGTTTTACATCCAACAGAAGAGTATTAGCCCCGAAAAGAAGAAAATCCTGCCAGCGGAGAGGACACTGATGGATCTAGAGAATATTCTATTAAGTGAAAGAAGTCAGACACAAACACTTCATTCTATCCCTCATATATGGACTCTAAAATAACCTACTTGTTAAAAAATAAAACAACAAAAAAAAGTAGACGTGAATCCTCCGTGTGATTATTTCCCCCCATCCGTGAGGCCGAACGGATGGGGAATCGCATGAATCAAGCAGCTCAGCCCAAGCTTTGAGTCTACAGAAACAGCAGAACGACCCACACTAAACGACAATGAGCAAGAAATGGCCTTTTTCTTTTTTCTCTAAGTGAGATTTGGGGTTTTGTTTGTAAATAGAGCGTTACCCACTACGGCCTCGGCCCCGCACAGCCTAACACACTCTGCTTTTTCCAGAGGGGCCCGACCAGCAAAGCAGCGTAGCTTCTGGGCCGACCGGGTTCAAATGATGACTCTTCAATGATTTAAACCATAAAACTTCATGGTTACAAGGGACTGAATAGAATCTTTGTATTTCACTGCAAGCGAACGAGGCTCCCGCGGAGCGACAGGGTTTCCAACCTGTTCCTTCCTACAAAGGAAGCGAAGGCCTCCGCTCCTTACGTTGAACACAGTAGGACCGTGAAGCGGCTGGTGCCCGGGAGGACTCGCTCCCGCTCGCCGTCGCCGACACCCACAGATAAACCCAGGTAATCTCAGCCCCCGGAACCGAGCGTACGAGCTAATACTGCATGTGATCAAGAACCGCCACACTCGAACTGCTTTCATTTAAAAAGAAGCCTTTTCAGCAACTCTGAAGATGTCCAAGCAGAACCGAAGCTCTTCTCTATTAGGGGAAATATTTGGCTGTTCCGCATCAGAAAGGTTCAAATTAAGCCTCCATGTATTTCCTCCTAAGCTCTAAAACTGACCATGTGGCAAACAAAATGGCACAGAGTCAAAAAATCACTATATTCTCGCCAATTATTCCTTTTTTTTTTTTTTTTTTTTCGCCAATTATTCCTGCCCTACAAGACCTGATACACATTCTGCAAGAATGGCAATGTCGAGAAAGACAACACAGTAGGGAAGACTCGAGGTTGAAAGAGAAGGAGACGCAGGAACCCGACGCAAGATACGATCTTTGAATCTTGTGTCTAAAATTCTTCCAAAAGTTATAAAGGACTTTGTTAGGATAATTGTGGACATTCAACTCTAGACCCTATGGTCACCAATAGTGTTGTCATAATGACATGCTTCTCGACCGTGATAATAGTGTCGTGGTGATGTAAGGGAAGAGCCTGGTTCTTGGGAGGTACGTGCTCTGGTACTTGGGGGTAACGGGGTACCGCACCTGCCACACTGGCTGAATCTAAGGGTATAACGTTCATTGTATTACAGTTCCAAATTTTCTGTAAGTTTACAAATGTCTAAAAAAAAAAAAATGTATAGCAACGGACAAGTTACACACTCTATGTGGCACAAGGCCCCTACGGGGGTATCTTCTATTTCTCGTTATTTGAACTCTTTATGGTATTTACTTTGATGATAAAACATTACAAATTAAGACATAAAACATATAATAAAGCCGCACGTGAAGATGAATCTAAATTCTACAATCCCCCACAAAGAAATGATGTCTGCTAACATTTTGGAGCCGATCCTAAAGACTTGTCTCATGAATACGTGCGTATCCTTTTATTTGTAGAATAGATATATTCTATATAGATATATATTTTATAAATATTTATAAAACGTTAAAATTGTGACTATATATAAATGTACGAACCATTTCCCCCTTAACAATACATCAAATAAAGTTTGACTACAGCATCATAGCCATTGTGTAGAACATCACGATGTAGCCATACGGCGGCTTATTTAACCGATTTTATCTCCCTCAGGTTCAGATTTAGGAATATTTCTATTTTGATTTAAAAGACCTACACATTCCCTCCAAGTCCTCTCTCCTCTCTCTTCCAATATACATAAGCAGCACAGCATGGCACTATTGTTGGGGTCAGAGACATGGACTAAGTGCTAGATTAACCCGATAAACCCTCCAGAAAATGGTATGTAACGTGTAATATCATCCTAATGGATGAAATTTTTTTTCAAGGTCCCAAGATATACTTACTTTTATTTTTTATTTTTTTATACTTACTTTTATACGTAAGACTTTCCTGACCCTCAACCACCAGTTCCTGAAACAAGTCACACCCACTCCCACCTGCAGCCCTTTGTAACCACATCCTTCTGGCCGGGAAAACCTCATTCCTTCCGTTCTTGATTCAAACCCTTAAGTCGCAGTTGTCCATTCAAGACCCTAACGCAAGACGAACCCGGAGTTTGACCCTGAAGGAAATACCCAACAAGGAACCATGGCGGACCCATGGCAGAGGATGTGTGAAATGGTCTGGGAAGTGGGGGGCAGAGGACAAGAAAGGGAAGCTTTCTAGGCCAAGGGGAACATCCTGAGGCAAGAAATGCAAGAGCAGATATGCTTGAATTCTTTTAGAAGCCTGAGTCGTTGGCCATGACTAGAGAGATGGGTCACGAGGAGCGTGGTCGCCAAGAGCTTTGCTGCTAAACTTCGCCAAGACTGCGTCTGGTGGAGTCTTTGAATTGCTCTCTATGCGAAGCAATTTTTCTTTAATTCTATTCCCGGAAGGTGGAAGACGGGGTTTCCTCTTTTCTGTAGTATTATCCAGGTCTCCACTGAAAAACTATCTCCATGACCTTTTTTTTTTTTTCCTGAAGAAATAGACTTTTCTCTAAATCCGCACGTCGTAGCAACAGGACACTGCTCTGCGCTGCCAGGTGGCATCTGCGTCTCCGTCACTACCACGTTCTAGTTCCTGCTTTCAGCAGGCATCAAGAACATTCGCTGCCACAGTGATTATGACACCTGCCTTTGCAGATAACAGGCTCAGCCTAAGCTAGAAAATGTCATGGAAACGAATTACAAATTTCACAATTTTTTAAATTTTATTTTCACCGTCAAGTATCACGGAGTGCAAAAATCCACAGTTGCTTCCACGTGGCAAGCGACTTCCGATAGTATTTAATAAGAAGGAAGGACGGACGACCAGTCAAATGTGAAAAAAAAAATCAAGCTGTGTGGTTCTTTTGGATTAAAGCAAGTACATTTGAAAAACCTGGAGCTTTACAAAAACTTTGACATGCCCCCCCCCCCCCCAAAAACACAGTCATGTCTTAAGTAGCACGTGATTAAATGTGTTTTCAATTACGTCGCCAAACAAAAGTAAACTCTATTGGGCCTACAAGGCATTGCCACACACCGGCATCCACGACTGAGGCAAGAGTCTTCAAGGAAACACCTACTGCCCGTTGCTTTGAACGCCGTCAGTTTCCACAAGGTCACAACCTCAGATTACCGAATTTTCAAGAAGTTTCCTCAACAGGAAGTTTTCCTTTACCAACGGGCTGCTCACGCCATGCTCCCAACCTTGAGAATTAGACCCAGGCAACGGCAGGAATTGTAGCCCAGAGAAAGGCCTCCTCGGGCAACAGTCAAGAAGGAGCAACAATTTCATTTTTTCTTTCTTTCTTTTTTTTTTTTAAAGATTTGTTTATTTTAAAGGCTGCAGAGGGGCAGAGGGAAGAAGAGTCCTGAAGCCGAGTCCCGGCTGAGCGTGGAGCCTGACACAGGGCTCGATCCCAGGGCCCCGACGTCATGATCTGAGTTGGAACCAAGAGCCAGATGCCTAACCCACTGAGCCACCCAGGCGCCCCAACAACAAAGACTTCTTTTTCCTTTTTAATTTAAGTTCAATTCGTCTACATGTAGCTTAACACCTCATGCTCATCACACCACAAAGGTTTCTACCGGTCGTTCCGTAAAACACTCTGGAAGACTCGCTCTCATCTTCAACGTGAATCAAAGGGTCTCACAATTGTAAAAAACGAGAAGACACTGCCCCGCGTCCCATAAAGGAACATAAAACTCTGTACTGTCACTTTGACAAATTCCTAGAGGAAAATGTTGCTAGAGAAAGTTGATGTTGGTTAGCAAGCAAGTCACTGGAGGGTCGAAAATTTAATGTCTGTTTTTTTTTTTTTTTTTTTTTTTTGCCTTTGCTTTTAATTTGTAAGCTGCCAGTGACATGCGATCGCCCTCCCACGACTGAAGACTTCAGGCCCGAAGCCTACGGAACGGAGCAAAGTGCCACAGCCTTAGACTCTGCCCCCGACGAACAGCCACTCTTCTCGTTTCTTCTCATTTCCTCGGAGCGTTTCCAAAGACACCGTCAAATATTCAACTTGCTCTATGGGAGATTTTTTTTTTTTTTTAAAGACAAGTTACCTTATTACCCTAAAGCTATATTTTTGTTTCTTCTTTTTCATAGCCTTTGGAGCAGCAAGGCTATGTTATCTGTTTTGGAAACGCCAAAGTCATGAAGAATGCCGAAGCACGAGAAAACCAAGGCAGGAAACCTCTATTTGGAGGATACCTGTGTTTTTACTCACTTGGTTCCTATTCATGATTATATGATGCTGTGGATAAAGACATGAGGTCCGCAGAGCGCTTACCCCTCGTTCAAGTAAGTGATGACTTAAACGGTGTGACCTACGGCATCGGGGTGGCTACAGTTCATGATACTGGACTGTGTATATCCAAGCTGCTAAGACGGTGGCTCTTCAAAGTTCTCATAACAAGAAAAAAAAGTTCTGGAACCACGTATAGTGACAGACGCCAACTAATCCTGTTGTGATCATTGTGCGACATAAACAAATACCAAAATTGTTATGTTGTGCATCTGAGGCAAACGTCGTATGTCAACTGTACCTCGATAAAAACCAAACAAAACAGAGCAGCCCGGGTGGCTCAAGCGGTTTAGCGCCGCCTTCGGCCCAGGGCCTGATCCTGGAGACCCGGGATCGAGTTCCATGTCAGGCTCCTTGCATGGCGCCTGCTTCTCCCTCTGCCTGTGTCTCTGCTTCTCTCTCTCCTCTCTGTGTATTCTCAGAAATAAATAAATAAAATCTTTAAAAAAAAAAAGATTTTTAAAAAAACAACAAAAAAAAACAAAACAAAACCAACTCCAGGGTCATTCTTTAATAAAGCAGACCATTCACGAGCGTCTGTGAGCAGCTTTTTACGTGAAACATAACTTTTGCTCGGTCACACTTCATACAACGAATTTGCCTCAAAGAAAAATCTCCCAATAGCGCTTATTTATTTATGTGAAAATTAACAGTCCAGAGGAAGAGATTTCTTTGATCATTCGGTTAAATAAATAAATCATGGGTACTTCCCATATCTAAACGCAGGGAGCATATTGCAGTAAATGAGGCAGATAAGGTCCCTGGCTTTGAAGAGAGAGAAATAATAAGCAAATAATTATAGAAGATATTTTCAGAGAGTCACGAATGCTATAAAATGCTACACTTGAGCGAAAACAATGAAGACGCGGTCAAAGTGCTGGTATTTGTAACCTAATGCTATTGTGAAATGACGCATTTCACTGATTCGGAGCTGCAAGTATTAAGATGCTGTTAACATCTTTGAAATCTGAGTATTACAGTCAATGGTTACTTAAAATCAGCATGTTTCAGTAATACATAGAGTACATTTCAACATCAATGGCACAATTACGTTCACAGCCAATTGAGTTTTGGAAAAGGTGCCAAGAAAATCCAACGGGAAAGAAATAGTGTTTTCAACAAATGGTGCTGGGACAATTGGATATCGTTACACGGGCAAAAAGACCAATGAGGAACCCTATCTCAAACCATACAGAATAAAAAAGATCACAGACTTAAATGTAAGAGCTACAAAACTATAAAAATGCTTGTAAGAAAATAGCAGTAAACCTTCAACTCTAGATTAGACAAGATTCATGAAACCAAAGCCCAAGATAAAAGATTGATAAACTGGACTTAATCAAAATTTAAAACTTTTGAGCTTCAAAAAGCATCATAAAGAAAAGTGAAAAGAAAACCCACAGAATAGGAGAAAATATTTGCAAAGCTCATATTCAGTAAGAGATCTGTATCCACAATGAACACACACACACACACACACACACACACACAGCCCTCCCTCCTTGCAACTCAAGAATGAAGACACCCAATAAAAACCAGGCAGAGAATTTGAATAGATCTCATTCTGGGGATACACACATGGCCAGTAAGTACATGCAAAGATGCTCAACATCACCGGCCACGACGTCTACACAAATCGAAACCACAATGAAGAATCACGCACTAGGATAAAAGAAGATAAAAAAACGCATGTCCACTAGGGTGTGAAGAACTGGAATCCTCCCGTTACTTGCTGGTAGGAATGTAATGGTGCGGCCAGGTTTTAAGACGGTCTTGCAGCTCCTTAAGAAGCTAAACACAGAGCAACTCCCCTCCTAGGTACCCCTCCAAGAGACACGAGAACGTACGTCTAGACAAAGACGTGCATGCGATAGACAAAGACGTGCCCGTGAACGCTCACAGCAACGTTATATACAATGACCCCAAACTAGAAACCAGCCGAAAGTACGTGTGCCGGCGAAGGAATCAACAAGGGCTCAAGGGATGCTGCTGGACGAGAGGAACGGAGCACGGGCACACGTACAGCGCGGCGAACCGCCAGGCGCAGAGGGCGACACGGTGTGCAATTCTATTTCTGCGCGATATCCAGAGAAGGGGAGCTCAGAGACGCGGAGAGTGGATTTGTGGTCGTTGAGGGTTAGGCGGACAAATGGGAGAGTGACCATGAACAAGAGGGTTTTCTTTTTAAGGTGAGGGAAATGCTCTGGAATTACATTATGATAGTATCTGTAAAACCATACTTATTATGGTAAAATTCACTGAATTGCACACTCAAAAGTTGCACACAGGTGAATTTTATGGCAAATTATGTCTCAAGAAAGCTGTTTTAAAAAAAAAATGACAGGACGCCGGGGTGGCTCGGCGGTTGAGAGTCTGCCTTCAACTCAGGGCGTGATCCTGGAGTCCCGGGATCGAGTCCCACATCGGGCTCTCAGCATGGAGCCTGCTTCTCCCTCTGCCTGTGTCTCTGCCTCTCTCTGTGTCTCTCATAGATAAATAAATAAAATCTTTAAAAAACAAAAACAGAAAAAAACAGATGCATTAGTAGGGTAACAGATCAAGTATAAGAACAAATAATACCAAAAGAGCAGAGTAAACATATGAGAAAATCAGAAGTACAAATTAAAACAAGATAAATACTTCACCCGCAGGACGAAGCAAGACTAAGGTGAGTTTGGTTCAGGGACAGGTTATATCATTTTTTTTCCCAGTTAGCAAATGTATATTAGAAGTATGTCAAAAAATACATCTTGTTGGCTTCTAAATTGCATTTTTAGGAATCCTAAATAAATAAAAATATGAACAATGATTGAATAAGCATGCTCCAACCTTTGTTACAATAGCTTTAAAAAAAAAAAAAAGCAGCAAAATGCCCAGCAGAATAGGAGATGGACTGAGTGAATTATGATTCTCCACATACACACGCACACAGAGAAGTATATACACCAGGTACATACGAAAACATAATATTACCCACGCATACAAATATATCCTATGGCCACTAGTTTTCCCAGTGGTTGGGATTCAGAAGATTTCTTTTCTTTTCTTTTCTTTTCTTTTCTTTTCTTTGCTTTTCTTTGCTTTTCTTTGCTTTTCTTTTCTTTCTTTTCTTTCTTTCTTTCTTTCTTTCTTTCTCTTTCTTTCTTTCTTTTTGCTTCTTGAGGTTTTCTCATTTGTTCAATCAATGAATATTTGTATATTTTAAAAGATGAGGAAAAAAACCTAGTGTGGATACGTTATCAGCCTTTACATATAAAGGTTTTGGTTAGAAGCTTCTATATATCCTCCTCCTTTTTTTTTTAGAGAGGGAGAACCCAGGCTGGGTAGGGGCAGAGGGACAGGAAGCAAGAGGCTCCAGGCTGTTAATTCAAGAAATTCTGATAGATAATATGGAAAGGTTAGGTATCCATATTAAAGGCTGATTTGCTCTATAAACTTCAAAATGCCTTTAAAAGTCTCTAGAAGCATGAGGTGCATAGACTTGAAATGACACAAGATAAAAATCCCTAAGCTCAGAGCGTCTGGAGTTGCAGAGACACGAAAAACTAATTATTTGTGACTGTAAAAGTGAGTTCTGAAATCACAATCTATGAACATGAGAAAGTGTCACCAAACCACACGGGGTGTTGAGAAACATCTCTCATGTAAGATTAGATTGTTTTCCAGAAGTAAACAAGGGTCAAAAGCAGAGCCAGAAAGAAATACGATGAAGCTTGTTCCACTGTGATTTTTTAAATTTATTTACTGAGTTCCGACTGCCACAGGGAACAGAGAATGGAAACCTCCTCCTTCCTCCATGAGCAAGTCTGGTGGTTCTGCGGGAGCCGCACAAAGAACACAGGCCCAGTGAAAACATCCACCGCTTTATCAACGCTGGTTTGTTTCCTCCTAGCAATGAGAAGGAAATGACCCTGAACGCATCTCACAGTTTCAGACAAGAACTCTTTACTGAAGATTCAAAGAGGGGTGGGAAAAAAAAAAAAAAAAGAAAAAAAAGCCAAGTCAAAGTTAAGCCTTAAAATACTGGGTATGAATCCGGTCAAAACGGGCCAGGAAAAAGATGGGTTTTAAAGGAACATATACATGCAGTTCTGATGAAACATTTAAAGTGTTAAGATAACAACTACCTGCATGTGGATTAATTGGCTAGTCATAGAGAAACTGGATTAATTGGATTTACTAATTTCTAGGTTGCCTCCTAGCTCTCCAGCTATAGAAAGCAATAAACCAAAAAATTTTTTAAAAAATAATAAATAAATAAATAAATAAATAAAAGAAAGCAATGCACCAAGGAATGATGGGTTATAGCAAAAGAAACAATTTCATTTAAAAAACAAAAATTCCTGGGGCACCTGGGTAGCTTAGATGGTTAAAAGCATCCAACAACCGACTTGATTTCAGCTCAGGTCACAATCAGGGTCATGAAATCAAGCCCCATTTGGGGCTCTGTGCCGGGTGTCGAGCCTCCTTAGGATTCTCTCTCTCCCTCTGCCTCTGCCCCCCTACCTGCACCCCCTCTTGCACCCACACATGTGTGATTTCTCTCTCAAAATAAAAAAGTAAATGTCAAAAATTAAAAAAAATTCTGGGGGTGGGGGTGGGGGAGGGCATCAGGCTGGCTCAGTAGTCAGAGCACGCAACTCAAGGTCATCACCTTAAGCCCCACAATAGGCCTAGAGTTACTTAAAAAAAAAGAGAAGAAAAAAAAAAACCACCTTAAAATACATTTATTTTGTATTAACCGGGGAAGAGAGACTGTTTTTGTCATTTTCACTTCCCGATCGGCAGTCGTGTCAGAGCGGTAGACACACCCGGGCACAACTGTGGAAGAGCCGGGGGAGGGCCAGGTCGGACACGGGCTTCGGGGCAGCCGGGCCAGCGCCTAAGCGCAGTGAGGTAGGCGCTGGGCAGCGCGGAGGCAGAGCGGCCAGGAGTCTTCCACATCCACGAATACAAGATGCGGAGGGTCGGGCGAACACCCCGCGGTGCCTCCGGGGCCCAGAGGGCGGCCCCCAGCCCAGCCGAGCCCGTGGGCAGCGGGGGGCAGCAGTGAGCGCCTGCTGGGGGCAGGCCCGGAGGGGCCCGCTTCTCGGGCCGCGGCCTCGGTCACAGACCGACCAGCTGTCCCACAGACCTGCAAATCACGCCAGAAAGCCCGTGTCGCCCCACAAGCTTCAGGCAGGGGCTCCGAGTTCCCCGCCCTCGGGGCAGGTCCCCAGTCCAATCTTTTTGGGAAAGACTCATCCCTGAGAAGAGTGGGCAGCCGTCAGGGTGTCGCCACACCTGCTCTACGGGCGGCGAGACCACACTGCAAGGACAGAATGCTCCCGAAGGTCACCACTGGTCACCGCCAGGGTTACAGCGCGAACGCAGATGTGAGCCACTTGACAACGTGTACGATCAGCTCCGTTTCTTTCGCTCCGGAGCCACTCGCCACGCTGCAGCTGTGCCCTGGCCTCCAGCGCCGCCGCCGCCTCCTCCACGAAATACCTCAGGGCGTCATCCCATGTGAGCCCCACAGAAAGTCTGCCTCAGGGGAATGGGCCCTGTTGATCTAACAAATGGGAAAACCGGACGCTGGCAAACCAGCCACTGGCCAGGGTCCTACGCAGCCAGGTGAGCCATGTCGTCTCCGTGGCTCTGCACCCCTCACGCTCACAGGACCAACACGGGAGCGGGGGAGGGAACAGCTCGCTGTCGCCGTAGAGTCGCTCGCAGTGTCGCCCCCGCCCGACAACAGATACAGAGAAGGGTAACGGAGAAACGTCCCTGTGCACAGAGTACCACGGCCTCACCCCCAGAACCTGTGACCGGGCCCCTCCACGGCAGAAGGAAGCTTCCAGCTGTGACCAGATGAAGGATCTTGAGGTGGAAGGTTACTCTGGGTTATCTGAGCAGTAGTCACAGGAGGGAGCAGACGACTTCGCGTCGGATGATGCAGGGTGACAAAAACCAGCGAAGCCACCGCCGGCTTCTAGGATGGAAGGAGGAGCCGCGAGCCCAGGAAGTGGGTGGCCCCCAGCAGCTGGAAAAGGGCTGAAAACGGGTTCTTCCGTGGAGCCTCCAGAAGGAAGGCAGCACTGCCAAAACCCTGATTCGAGCCCAAATCACATTCTGGACATCTGCCCTCCAAACTGAAGATAATCAATCTGTGCCACTTCTAAGCCTCCAAGTTCAAAGTAACCTGCTATAACAAGAAGAAACTAACCCGGGAATGGAGACAAAACCAAGCAACATACGACATGCACTGGGCTACTCGAATATTCTCGATACTGTTTTCCATCCCAATACATTTTAGAATATTTTTACGTCCTAAAATACACTCGTCTTCAGTTAAAGCACCTGTTAATCTTAAGTCCTACTTTCCCACCTCCACATTCAGATAAGTTAACTATGCTTTTTTCATGCCGATCATCGTCACGTCTGGCAAACAAATTACACGCCAAGATAATGTTTTCATTCCCACTGAGTCCATAGTTGCTTAAGTTCCTATTATCCTGTCAATTGACGGAAAAATCCATTTCGGCCATTATGTGGGCCTTGGTTACAACCTACCAATGCTGTGCGGTCATTAGATCAAGGGGTTTTAAAATCCAAGAGGACAGCTACGATTTCAAAGCACGTTGACCTATTAGAGTCATTTTCCAAATATGTAAACTAAGTCACTAGGCTTTCCCTTCGACATCCCAGCTCTGGCTCTGCTTACATCTAACATCACGGAAATCTGCAGGGAAAGGAAGAATGGAGAAGTCGCACAAAGGGACACAAGTAGAAATGCAATAAAGGTCGTGTTTAGAAGTTAGTAACGACAAAAAAAAAAAAAAAGATGGAAAACAGGAGTCAGTCGCCTGAAAGAAAAATAACACGTGCTTGAGAGCGGAGTTTCACGACTGCAGAAGACCAGAAATTTTAGACTGAGGTGTCCTTCTGCTCCTGCAGGCTTAGCGGGAAACACCCTTCAGAAATCACAGCAATTAAGCTTCCATCTCACACCGAACTTCCTACCCCATTAAACTTTTAATCACAGAACCCTCTATTTTCCCTTATCGTACAGTATTTTGAAGCTGAATCCGTGATGATCTCCAGTATTTCATCGCATGTACACGCTCCCGCTCAAAGTAACGACCAGTAAAATTGATTAATTCGGAGCTGAAAGCGTCATTTTCTCTGTGACGTTCATGTCGAATCTACGTGGTACGGAAAGGACCGAGGTGCATCCACGGAGCCCTAGACTCGTTTATCTCAACGCAGTGCTCCCTGGGGGTTGGGGTCAGTGACCCGGGTTTGGGTAGGCTGCTAGTGTACGGTACCTTTCTCAAATTCACTTAAGATGTTTCTTCTGCTTATTTCCACCTTCGTTTCTTTCTTTCTTTAAAGATGTTATTTATTCACGAGAGACACACAGAGAGGCAGAGCCACAGGCCGAGGGAGACGCAGGCTGCCCGCGGGGAGCCCGATGCGGGACTCGATCCCGGGCCCGGGTCTCGGCCTGGCCCCCAGGCGCCCCGCCACATCACGCCAGGCCCGCGGTGCCCTCCTCGCTCACACTGTGTGGACGCGTGGTGCTCACACAGTCCGTGCCCACGGGTCACACGGAGTGACCTGTCACTGGCCGACCTGGGCGCGTGCTGCGTGTCCACCTGGGCCCCCTCCGCGCGGCCTTCCGGGGGCTCGGGCAGCTGCCACCTGCCTGCACGGCCTTCCCCACGGGCACCGCCTGACTCCCAAAGCCACGCATTCAGCCTTCTGGGGGCCGCACCGGCGCATCTGTGTCCCCTACGTGGAGGTACAGTGACGC
This sequence comes from Canis aureus, assembly GCF_053574225.1. Taxonomy (NCBI): domain Eukaryota; kingdom Metazoa; phylum Chordata; class Mammalia; order Carnivora; family Canidae; genus Canis; species Canis aureus. Next base: position 2,030,390 of record NC_135644.1, read on the forward strand.
AGACTCAGGCGTTTCCCAGACATTCTCGAAATCTTCCCTCCTCCCCCAGGACCCCAAGTCGTGCCTCCGGGAGGAAGGAGCAGTGCTAAGCATGCTCGGCTTCCTCAAGAGCTTCCTTAGCTTCTCAAACTCCACGTTAGGCCGCCTTGAAGTCAGTGCCGACTTCTTGCTTAGCTACTGGCAGCGTCCACGCCCGGAGCCAGCGCCGGGAACTCGGCCTCCAGGGTCTACACAGCCTGACGCCGGCCGTCACTGGCCAACACCAGCGGCGCAATCAGCCCCGATCACGTACGGATCAGTAATGGGCGCACCGCGTACCTGTAGACTGCTTTCTCCCTGTTACCTCATTTTCTGGCCCAAAAAGAGAAAGATGCACCCTCTTGCTCCCCTACGCTTCCTTCTTCTGAAGGGCACTCCAAGTTTTATTTCCGGACACAAGCTGGCGATCTCTCGTTCTTCCATTGGGCGACGTAAGCCGGGCTTCTCCCAACGGGCACGGGCACAGGCACGACACTCAGACTCAGCCCATCGGAAACCGCCACATGGCCCCGGATCCCTGCGGGGGACGCCGAGGCCAGCAGGCACGCAACCCTGCGCCCGGTGCCCCGCGGATGGTCGGCAACGCCAGCCGCGGTGGGACACGGGCCAGGGTTCCTCTGCGGCCTTCTCTGGCCCAGTTCTCAGAACACCAGGGAGTCGCCGATACCCTCCTAGTAAATTCCTGTTCAGCTAACGTTAGCCGAAGTCCGTTTTTATCACTTTTCACAAAGAACCCAACACCTACGTGGAAAATACACGCCTATGGCAGGTGCCTGTCCACGCACTAGCAGGCAACGGGAAGCAGGAACACATTCAGCCCCCGGCTTGGAGAGCTGGGTTAGCTGGAAAACAAGCCTATCATGACACCAGAAGGGAGGGAGGAGGGAGGAAGGAGGGATGGAGGATGGAGGGAGGGAGGAGGGATGGAGGATGGAGGGATGGAGGGAGGGGGGGAGGGATGGAGGAGGGAGGGAGGGGGGAGGGAGGGGAGAGGGAGGGAGGAGGGGGGAGGGAGGAGGGAGGGAGGGGAGGGGGGATGGAGGGAGGAGGGATGGAGGGAGGGAAGAAGGGAGGGAGGGGAGAGGGAGGATGGAAGGAGTGAGGGGGGAGGGAGGAAGGAGGGATGGAGGAAGGAGGGAGGGAGGGATGGAACAACGTCCTAAATGGATTGCTCAGGACAAACCAAGAGCTGGTCTGTCCGTCTCCCGCAGGTCAGCGTCCACGCTCTGTCCTGGCTCGGGGGCCCGGGCTCGTGGAGGCCGTCACCTCGCGCATGGCCCCGGTACGGAGCGGGCGGTGCCACCCACCCCAGCCTTCCTCTCGCGTGTTACCGGCACAGAAGGCACAGGAGCGGACCTACCTTTGAAGGTTTCCCAGTTCTAGAAACGGGACACTGAAGAACTGTAATGTCTACGGCCTCGCATGAACCAGCACTAAGTCAAATAAAATGACTTTAGGGATAATGTTATTAAAAGCACAAGGCGAGAGCCCTTTCACGCCCGAAGTCTCTTGTGCAGCCACAAACAACAAAGTAGCCCACCGGCCGCCTGACTGCGGTGCTTGAGGCCCTCCCGGGAACGCACCCCAGGAGGGCGAGGGCGCAGGGGACTCCCCCAGCAGCGCCCGAGGGCCCGTCCTCCTCTCAGGACCATCACAGCAAATATAAAGGATGAGAAAAGAGCCACGGGAGCATCAGGAAGGTCAGGGAGAGGAGCAAATGTGACGGCTCAGGGGGCTGACACTGTTTATTCTAAAGATTTTATTTATTCATGAGAGACGCAAAAAGGCAGAGAGAGAAGCAGGCTCCATGCAGGGAGCCCGATGCGGGACTCGATCCTGGGACCCCGGGGTAACACCCTGGGCCGAGGGCAGGCGCTAAACCGCTGAGCCCCCCAGGCGTCCCCAAGGCAGAGACTTTAAAACCAGGGAGGAACGGTCACTGGGGCGAAGCGTGGAAGGTCCAGTGATGCGAGGGGCCCACAGGATCCACCGAGCAGCAGCCACCGCCAGACGAGGTGGCTGGACCCGGGCACGAGGCCCTGGATGCGAAGGCAAAGGGAATGATAATGACCAAGAGGAGATCGTGTCCAAGGGGAGGCTGCTCTGGTTCGTTTCTCAGGTAGAAACAAGTCAAATTTGTTTGAAAGTGAAAAAAAAAGGGCGGGGGACAAATGTAAAGCAGAGCCAGAGAGACAGGAGGGTCAGGGGAAGTGGAGGGAGCAGGTGCTGATGCAAAGCAGCTCTTATGTCCGGAGCCGCTGCCCTGTACCCAGCACCAAGCACCCAGCAGCGGGAACCCAGCACTCAGTACTCAGCACCAAGCACCCAGCACCGAGCACCCAGCAGCAGGCACCCAGCACTAAGTACCCAGCACCCAGCAAAGAGCACCCAGGACCGAGCACCCAGCAGCAGGCACCCAGCACCCAGCACCTCCCATGTCTGAACTCCCCCCGTGTGACACACACTCAGGTTTGAGGGGACGCGGCCCCAGGGACAAGGCAGGAACCTGCGCAAATGCCGAGCCCAGCCGGGGCCTCCTGAGGACGCCCTCACCCCCAGGGCTACGGTCTCCGTGGGCAGGTCCCCAGACGGCACAGGGCGGCCAGAAAGGCCACCGTGTCCCTTGAGAGGCCAGGAAAGATACAGACGCCTGTGGGGCAGGGAGGCCTCGGCGAGGCCGGGACAGCGGGGCGGCCTCGGGGAAGCCGTGTAGGCCGGGAGGGAGGGGCCTCCATCACAGGCATCGCTTCCTCGGTCAACACGCGGCCTCACGTGCTCCTCCTGGACACGCGGCACCTTGACGGGCTCTGCAGATGACCCCGGCCTCCCTCCTGCGTGGACGGGACTCTACACTGACGTCTTCGTTCCTGTGCTCTTGGCACTACAAGTCTTGGAACTTTCATGAACGATCACAGAAATATCACAGCGAGACAAAGGAATCGGACCGAGAACACGTCCCTGTGGACACGTCCCCGAAGACCTTGGTCCCTAACTGGAACGGGCTGCTCCAGGCCCCGGTCCCCTCGGTGGCCGGCTGCGGGCCTGCTCCAGGCCTGGGCTCGGCAGGGGCCCGCTCACCGCACTGCACGGAGCGCGCACCCTCACGGGCAGGCGTTGACCGCACAGGGGACCCCACGCGGCGACGCGCCTACTCTGGGGGAGCAGTAAAGCAACGAGGGGACAGGGCACAGGGCAAACGGCAACGGCGACCACCAGCCAGACGGGCAGGAGGAGATAAGAGACTGGCCAGGCGGCGGCGAAGCATGTGCCCCGCGGGCGCCCCAACGTGAGGCCACAGCGCGGGAGACAGAAGCTACCAGCGGGCCGGGAGCAGGGTCCCAGCGGCCACCGGGGTCCATGCGTGGCCTTCCAGCACCCCAGCCTCCCGCGGCCCTGCCCTCCGCGCGGGGCGCCCTGGGGCTGTGGTGCCCTCCCGGGCCAGCTGTCCCCGGCGGGGCGACGGCTCCTGGCCTGCGGCTCTCCCCACCGAGCCCTCCACCCGGCCCCACTAAGCGCTCCCTCTCCAACCCCCTCAGGCCCCACGAGGCCTCGCACACATCTCTTCGTGAACGGTCCCTTTCCTAAAAGCCCCTGGCGCTGCCCCGATGTAAGCTGTGTCACCTGTTCCCTGGCAGCGCCCTGCGAGCCCAGGAGTCCAGGCAACAGTCCAGGGGGAGCAACGGTGGCGTGGACCAGGGCGACAAGCAGCAGTCAGGTGTCCATTTGCTGACAGATACGAGCTCAGGCATAAATCCAGATGTGGGCCCAAGAACCCAAGGGGTGGGAGGCCATCAAGGAAGACTGATTTCTTAAAAAATCACAAATCAACGGAAAATGTGCACAAATGCATTAAAAGTGGCACGCAAGGAAAGGGATACCGTGGCTTGCAAACACAGGCAAAGGTGCAGGCTCTTACCGTTAAAGGAACGCAAATTAATACGACCACATACCACGATGCGACATATATGACACATGATATTTAAAATAACACGCGAGGGGATCCCCAGGTGGCTCAGCGGTTAGCGCCTGCCTTCAGCCCGGGGTGTGATCCTGGAGACCCGGGGTCGAGGCCCCCGTCGGGCTCCCTGCGTGGAGCCTGCTTCTCCCCCTGCCTGTGTCTCTGCCTCTCTATGTCTATCATGAATAAATAAATAAAATCTTAAAAAAAAAAAAAAGGATATACACGTGTGTAGGGATAAGAAAATTCTAGAAACATCTGCACAACTGCTCGCAGCGAGTGCCTCTGCGCAGCCTGAGGTCACAGACTCCTGATGTGCGTACAGACCCTCTGTGGACCGCTGGAGACTTTCCGACCAAGCACACGTGGTATCTCCTCAACAAACAAAATAGCACCTGAAGGTCGAGCTCAAGGACAGCAGCGGACCACCTCATGCTGCATGCAGACCTGGGCGCCGAGCCCGGGAACGTTCCTGAGCGGGACGACCCACCAACACTGACCTACGGTTCCACGTCACTGTCGTTTCTAGTTTGTGAGAAAAACCTAAAAGTCCTGACGGTGGTCAGCGTGGCGAGGCCCCGGGCCTCCTCGGTGCGGGGACGGAGCCAGCCTGCGCGCCCTGGGCACCTCCCGAGCACCAGCCACACGGGGACGGTGGTGACGGGCTGCGCACGGCTGGCTTCGGATGGCAAAGGCCAAGCACGACCCGACTTTCTACCACGAGTCAGGTTAGTGCCGGACCGCCGGGCGGGCACAGGTCAGGACGCCGGGCACGGTCCACGCCGCGACTCCTGGGCCGCGGCCACCCCTCGCAGAACCGACGCCGCTGGGAGCTGGCGGGACACGACGATCCGGGGGGAACCGGTGACCTCCAGGCTTGCCCTAAATAGTCCGTCAAAGCCCCGTGAACCCAAATCCGTCACAAAAATTTGGAAAGACTCTTTCGCCAGAACAATGCTGCGTTCTTTCTTTCGGGAATTCTCCTAAGTTCTCACAAACGTGGGCAGACACGCATGCAGCCGCGGACGGGGCCACACGCGCGTCCCCTCGTGGACTCAAAGTCAAGCCCCTTAGGTCTTCTGATCCGGCTCACGGGAGCCCTCTGCGCCCCACAACTCGGACCCACACAACATTCCCCGCAGGTAAGGCCCGACGGTCACCCAAGCCACAACGCAGGGCTCACTCGATAAACCTAGGCCTAGAAGCTTCCTCCCTTCAGCCCTCCCCCGCCCCCGGGGCAGGACAGACCCCTCGACAGGCGCTGGCAGCGCGGCCCAAGGCTTAGATTAATTCACCACCGGGGACGTGATCTACCACAAAAACACCGCGGCAGATTTTCCCCGGATTTTCCCCGGATTTCTACGGACTGGCACGAGGAGGCGGAAATGGAAGCCGTCCCAAACGGAGAGCACAATGGACTGCTGAGGCTTTTATGCAGCACAAAGCTGCGGGGAGAAAGGAACAGGAGCCTTTTGTTCTCATGGAACTTTCCCCGGGGATCTGAGCTGCTCATATACATTGTGTTTATTAAGTAGTTCTGTTTGAGTTAAAAGTTGTTTCAAAAATTACAGGATCACGGGGCACCTGGGGGGGGCTCAGCGGTGGAGCATCCGCCATGGGGTCGGCCCAGGGCGTGACCCCGGGTCAGGGGATTGAGTCCCGCATCGGGCTCCCTGCATGGAGCCTGCTTCTCCCTCTGCCTGTGTCTCTCTCTCTCTCTCTCTCTCTCTCTGTTTCTCATGAATAAATAAAATCTTTTTAAAAAATTACATGGTATCAAAAAAATATCAAATGGGGGGAATGAAGGGATTCAGGACAGCCCCCCCCCACCCACCAAATTACCACTTTGGCATATGGATTATTTTGAGATCCTGCAGGCCGAAGAAAAACGTTTATTCTTCCCTTAACCACACCGAGGCAGCTAAATTGAGGGTCTTTCCCAGAATAACAGTTATTAACAGAAATAAGTTTTAGCTGAGTGACCCATCTCTAGGGTAGGGCAAACATCTAATTATCTAACATCTGCTCTTTTTTTTTTTTTTTTTTTTTAGGGTGTGATTTGTTTGAGAGAGACAGAGAGCATGAGCATGAGGAGCGGGGAGGGGCAGAGAGAGAGGGAGAAGCAGAGTCCCCAGCTCTGGGCCGGACCCCAGGACCCTGGGTCACGACCTCAGCTGACTGAGCCACCCGGCACCTCAAACATCTGCTTGTCATATGACCCCATGAAGCGCGTTCCTTTTCCCTGAAACCCCAGACCCTCAGCCCCTTTCTCCTTGGCTCACACGGAGCATCTTTGGAATCTCCACGTCTCCGTGGTTTCCCGGTGTCTACACCTATTAAACCTGATGCTCGGGGGATCCCTGGGGGGCTCGGCGGTTTGGCGCCTGCCTTTGGCCCAGGGCGCGATCCTGGAGACCCGGGATCGAATCCCACGTCGGGCTCCCGGTGCATGGAGCCTGCTTCTCCCTCTGCCTGTGTCTCTGCCTCTCTCTCTCTCTCTCTCTCTCTCTATGTCTATCATAAATAAATAAAAATAAATAAATCTTTAAAAAAAAAAAAACCTGATGCTCTCTTGTTAATCGGTCTCAGATCAGTTTGATTCTTACCAGCCAGAAGGATCTTCGGAGGAGACAAGCATTCTTGCTCCCCACACCCCCGCGACCAACAGGACAGAAGGGAAGAAGGGGGAAAATATCAACTAATATAAATTGAGGAACGGGACCGGCGCTCCGACCTTTACCTGTTGCGTCAAATTCAATTGGCTGGCACCCGCGGTGAGCAGACCAGTCACACTTGAGGACTTGTCCTCCTTCCACAATCCCAGGCTGGGTGGTGTTCGCTTTGGGCGCTCCCACCAGGAGAAACATCCTGCTAAAAGACAAGACGGAAGAGGAGACTTTAAAATGACGCAAAAGCAAAAACATAAAAAATAAGAAAACTAAATGATGCAAAAGCATAAACGACGACGTATGACCTGCGGCGGGTCATCACTCTCTCGCTTTATCCGCGGCGATGTTTGAGGCGCGGGTCAGAGGCCACACTCCGAATATGAACCGTTCGCCGCGTGTCAATCACATCTCAAAAAGGCTGTAAAAACTACGCTGCCCAGGGTCCGGGGCCTGGCGCTGTGACGCTCGGTTTCGTATTTTGCGTTTTGCGGAGGTTTTTGTTCGCTGGTCTGTGTCTGTCGCCTGCTGTGGACTTCCTAGATCTCGCATGCCAACCCAAAAGATGCACACGTACCTGGTTCTAAAGTACGGGGATGCTAAACCTGAACGTTTCTCCTTTGGGGCAACTTGTCTTGTTTCAGAACTATTACGTCCCATTTTAAGCGACTAACAGATTTCTCTCTTCAGAGGGCTAATGTCATCAACCCCCAGCCCAACCCCCAGCATCGGTCTTCGACCTCTCATCAGAATAAAACGAGCAGAAGACAAAATAATCAAGTTTTTAAGCAAAAGAGACTTTTTCCCTCAGGCTTTGTTTTTCCTGTTCATTCAGAAGAAAGAAGCGGCTCGAGTGTGTCCCGCACAGAGGCGCAGAGCGCAGCGCTGGGCACCGGAGACCCAAGGCGAGCAGCGCAGCCTGGTTCCTGCCTCGGAGGGGTCGCCTGCTGACCCGGAAAATCAGGCTCGCTTCCCGGGCCGCGGAGGAAACCACGACCGCTGGCAGAGGGTGTTGGGAAATAGGGACGGGAAGTCCTCTTTGCACAAGGAAGCGAGCTGTGAGGAACGGAGGGGAAAGGCCTCCCCGGGTCAGGGGAAATCGCAGGAGGTTTGCCCTGTAAAGAATGCGCAGCGGTCTCGGTTACATACAGTAGCACGGGCACCTCCATCTCAGGAAACGGAGGGACACACGGGGCTGGAGGGGGACCTCGGGGGTTGGCGTGCCGGGGGCGGGGGAGCAGGTGCAGGAGCTCGGCCCCCAGGAGCCTCCAGGAAGGAGGCTCAGCGGAGGCCAGGAAGCCCGCTGAGCGCGACGGGACGAACGTGGGAGCTCGCGGCGCTCCACGGGGGGCCCTGGGCCACGGTAATAAGGTCCGTGGGAAGCCTTGGAGTTTTTTTTTTTTTTTTTTTTTTAAGCAGAAGAATGACACAATCCAATAAAGAAAAGTAGATGTGGTGCCTTTGGGGGATCAGATCAAGGAGGGAGGGGAGCAAAGTGGAACAAGGAGAGCGAGAGACGGTGGGCGGCTGGGAGGGCGGCGGGTCACCGCAGGTCACCACGGGTCGCCACAGGCGGGGGAGAAGACCGAGAAACGCCAGCGGCCTTTCATTCAGGGGCGCACGGGGCGGGAGGAGCGGCCACTGCACCTGAGGGGGCCCGGGAGCGGGGAGGCAGGCGGCGGCGGTGCTCACGGGACGAGCAGGGGCTGCACGCTGGCCCGGGACACCTGCGCGGCTCCCCGGGTGTCCTGGAGGTCGGTGCTGAGCCCAGGTGGGTCCAGAGGGGCGCCGAGGGGCCTCGGAGAGAGGAGGGCCCAGGAGCGAGCCCCGAGGAGCCAGGGCACTCGGGTCGGACAGGGCGCGTGAAACACAGGCGGGAGCGAGGGAAACACCGAGGTCTGAGGGCGCCGGCGCAGTCGGAGGCACGAGGCCTGCAGCAAACGCCGGCCCGTTATTTCGTTTCCCTGTTAAACACCTGGTCGCTTACGTCCTCGCAAAGGACAGTCTTCGGTGCCTTTCACGGGTCTGCACAGTCGTGAGCGGCCCCGCTCTGGAGCGTGGAAGGCTCCCCTGAGCTCCTGCACCCCGTCTGCGCTGCACGCGTCCTGCGTGGCACCTGCCGAGTCGCTCCAGAGCCGGCCGCCCGGACGGCCGCCTGACCGGGTCCCGCTTCCCGGGGTTGATCGCAAGACCCTGGCTCGCGGGCAAGTGTCCCAGGCAGACCCCGGCTCGCGGGCAAGTGTCCCAGGCAGACCCCGGCTCGCGGGCAAGGCTCCCAGGCAGACCCCGGCTCGCGGGCAAGTGTCCCAGGCAGACCCCGGCTCGCGGGCAAGGCTCCCAGGCAGAGCACCGCCTGCTGCGCCAGCGGCCCGCGGCCCTATTCGGCATCAGCGCGACACCCGGGCCGGCGCCCTCTGCTCGAGCTCGAGGCCGACTCGTTTTCCTTCAGGGGGACGAACCCCCCGGCTCTGAGCAGGAGGGCCCCAACCCACGGACAGGGGCACGAAGCTCCTGGCAGCTCCTCCGGGGCAGCGGCCACCGCGTTCCTCAGGTACATACGCACGTGTGTAGGCACATACGTGTATATACACAATTTTCCACTTCAAGTCAAAACTTTGGCCCCCGAAATCACACCGCTTCCCCCTCCATCCGGATGAAGTGATTTTTGCGTGCACGACAGAGAAGAGAGGATCTCGGACTCCGAGGCGCACCCTCCAAGGTCTACACCTGAAAAGGCCCCGGATCCGTTCCTGCAACAGTCCTAAGACGCGCAACAGGAGCCCAGGTCCACACGGGATCCCCGCGCTGTGGATCACAGCTGGGGTCCCGGTGAGGACGGGTCGCCTCTGGGGCCGTGGCTCGCAGCAACCCCACGGGACCGCTTGCAGGGGCTTTCGGAGCCCGCCCTCCTGCGCGGCGGCCAACAGCTTCCTTCAAAGCAGGGCGACTCGATTCATCTTCGCCGACATAAGCAGCGTTCAAGGAAAGTCACTTAAGTTGACAGGTAAAAAAAAAAAAAAAAAAAAAAAAGATGGGATCCCTGGGTGGCACAGCGGTTTGGCGCCTGCCTTTGGCCCAGGGCGCGATCCTGGAGACCCGGGATCGAATCCCACGTCGGGCTCCCGGTGCATGGAGCCTGCTTCTCCCTCTGCCTATGTCTCTGCCTCTCTCTCTCTCTCTCTCTGTGACTATCATAAATAAATTAAAAAAAAAAAATTAAAAAAAAATTTAAAAAAAGGACAAAAAAAAAGACAAAAAAATAAAAATAAATAAAAATTAAAAAATAAATAAAAATTGACAGGTAAAGGGCAGCCCGGGTGGCTCAGCGGTTTAGCGCCGCCTTCAGCCCAGTGTGTAATCCTGGGGTCCCGGGATCAAGTCCCACGTCGGGCTCCCTGCATGGAGCCTGCTTCTCCTTCTGCCTGTGTCTCTGCCTCTCTGTGTTTTCATGAATAAATAAATAAAATCTTTTAAAAAGGGGGAGGGCCTTCTTTTTCCCGCTTCCTCAAAAGACCACTAATTAACTAAAATGCAAGATCTCAACAGACCAAAAAAAAAAAAAAAGGAAGAAGAGCACCAAACAGGGAACTTGCAACATTTGCTGACACCAGTGAGGAGCTGCAGAAGGTACGGGGGGGAGTGGAGACTTGCAGAGATTTATTTCACTGCCGAGCGGTGAACACGTGACGCTGGGCAACTCGGGCCCGCAAGCCTGCAGCCTTCTCCGGACTCAGTCCCTCTCCCTCCAAACCGTCGACCCGAGAACGGCATCAGGATCCCCATCCTCACCATCCTCCTCAAATGAGACATTTCCATTACCTGCCCTCGACCTGATGGTCTACGCACACGAGCGCACTGTTGAGGGACATCACGCCAATAAACTCTAAAAGCTAAAGGGCTGGGGGCGGAGGGGTGTAGCAGAAAGAGGTAGAGGGAGGGGGCGGAGGGTGGAAAAGCAGGAGGGGAGAGAGGACAGAAAGGGGAGACGGGGATGGGGGAAGGAAGAGGACGGACCGAGACGACCCGGAGGGCGCCCGCGGGCCCGTCCCAGCAAGGTGTGCTTTCTGGAAGGGCAGGTGCTTCGGAGCGTGACCTCACGGCCAAGGGGACGCAACCAAACAACGGCCAGGGCGTTTTTTAAAACCGTCCAAATGAACCAAGTTATTTGGCTGCTTTGGGCACCGACTCCTCCAACATAAAGCAGGTTTTGTGCAGTTGGCGGACCGTGGGCTGAGCAATGAATGAGCCTCCAGCAACGTCAACCTTTGAAAAACTATCACATACATCTGTAGAACACAGCGTGTTTACGCAGCACCAGCGGGTTTCCTTGGCTCTAATTCCAGTCTCAGGTTCGCTTTTCATTAAAAAAAAAAAAAAAAAAATGAATGCCACAAAGTCAACAGTTCTATGATATAGAACAGGCACGGTAACCGTGACCTCTGCACGTTCTCTCTTTTCGAACGTCTTATAAAGCTCGGACGTCATCAGGCGTAAGCCACGTGGACGAGAAGGCCGTAGCGTGCACCTGCCGGTCACTCACGGTAAGAGCCAAGGGCCACAGGGCCAGGGCCCCGGGGCGTGGGAATGAGCTGGAGTCACTGACCTGGAGGTGGCCGGGGCGGAAACAGCGCACAATGGCCGGGAGCTCGCGGGCCTCAGTGGGCCTCAGTGGGCCTCGGTGGGCATCAGCGGGCCTCAGTGGGCATCGGCGGACACGGCAGGCCTCGGTGGGCATCGGCAGGCCCGGCGGGCCTCGGTGGGCATCGGCGGGCCTCAGTGGGCATCAGTGGGCCTCAGTGGGCATCGGCGGACACGGCGGGCCTCGGTGGGCCCGGGAGGCCGCGGGCAGTGTCAGGAGGCATCAGAGAAGACGAGACCCACGAGATGCTCCAGAGAGATGCAGCCGCAGGGCCCGCAGCTCGGAGGCCCGATGAGGCCCCGCGGAAGGAAGGGGGCCCACGGCGAAGTGGGGCGCAGAGGGGAACGCAAGGCCCGGGGACGAGGGAAACTTCTGGGACCTTCTGTCCTGTGACTAATCGCTGACGAGGATCGGGGGAGCACAGCAGAGGCCCAGAGAAACAGAAGACGAGAGGGAGGACGGCGCAACTACTCCCCGGGCGACCGAGAGCAGGCGCTAGCGGCGCAGGGCCCCAGCCGGTGCCGGAGCCGGAGCCGCGGCGGGCAGTCGGCCGGGCGGGCAGGAGCGGGCCGCGGGCCTGAGGCGCAGCGCTAGCTTCCGGCGGAGCCGCTGCCAGGGCGGCTGGGCATGGGTCATGGAGAGCCCCGCGGGTGCCGAGCGGGGGGGGGGGGGGGGGTCCCCGACTGTCCTGCCAGGCCCCCGGCGGCCAGGCCGCACCCACCCCCTTGTCCCCGCTCAAGGGAGCACAAATAAACTGCAAATAAAGCTCCACTAGCACCTGTTTTTCTAAAGAATTCATTTTAAAAAAAATAAAATTAAATTAAAAAATAAAAGTTTCATCTATTTATTAGAGCAGGAGAGCGGGGGCGGGGGGGGGGCAGAGGGACGAGAGCCGCCGCCTGGCCTCCGGGCTGCAGCCCCCAAGACCCCACCCAAGCAGGAACCAGGAGTGGGTGCTCCAGGGACGCGCCCGGGGGTTACCTAACCCCGTGGGGGGGGAGACGGGGGCGGGGGGGGCAAGAATCCCAACCGGGCGCTGCTGGTCAGGGGGGAGAAGATGCAGATGTAAAACGAGACCGCGAGAACTCGCGTGTGAAGAACGAACAAGAAAATCGCCCCAGTACTTTCTTCCTAAAAATTTAAAACTCGAATAGGAAAATTAAATGGAACTTGAATTCCATGCCCTGTCTTGGATCCCGCCCTGCCTCCCACCCCACACCAATCCACCCTAACAAACAAGGCCTGAAAATCCCTGTGGCCTCAGTGACCTTAATCCTAATACAGAGCTGATCCGTCCCTGCTCCCCCCAGGGCTTTGCGCTCCAGAGCCAAGTGTGTGAGTAAAAGGGACCGTGAGTTTCGGGAGAGCGCGGCGCGGCACGCCAAGGAGACGGCGCTCGCAATTAAAGCGAGGGCGCAATTTTTAATTTCTCCAATTATTCCCCATAAGAAAAACGTTGACTTCACTTCATGGCCTATATGTGATCTTTAAATTCTATGTAAGTTTGGCAATCTAGTCATCGGAAATCAATGTATACAAGAAAAAAAAATTATGGAACGCTTATTTTTCAGAATTTTTAAATCGCAATTTTTGTGACTTTTCATTTTAAACCTAGGACTCCTTACTGGAGGAATTTCCTTGAGGAATCCCCTTGATGTTTTTCCTTAGTAATTCACTTTCTGTTTTCTTTAATAAGCAGTGATTCAGGGGCGCCTGGGGGGGGGGGGGCTCGGTGGTTCAGCACCTGCCTCCCGCCCAGGCGTGATCCTGGGGTCCCGGGATCGAGTCCCGCATCGGGCTCCCTGCAGGGAGCCTACTTCTCCCTCTGCCTGTGTCTCTGCCTCTCTTTCTGGGTCTCTCAGGAATAAATAAATAAATAATTTTTTAGAGAAACACACACAAAAAGAAACAGTGATTCTTTACTTTTCACAACAATATGGAAATAATATCGATTTTTTTGAACAAAAATGAACCTAAAATAATACCTGTGGGAACTTAAATTTTTTAAAGATTTTATCTTATCTTAGAAAAAGTTGGCATGCAAGCAAGCAGGGGGAGGGGAAAAGGAAAGGGAGAGAGCGAATCCCAAGCAGAGTCCCGCACCGAGCACGCGGCCCGACAGAGAGCTGGATTTCACAACCCGGAGATGACGGCAGGAGCAGGAAGCCAGAGCCAGGGCGCTCGGGACACAGGTGCCCCAACGGGCACCAAGGAAAATGAGAGGCCATAGAAGTCTTCGTTACTGTTGCTCCTCATTAATCCAGGAATTCTTCCTTCGGAAGAATCTTTTTTTTTTCTTAAGATTTTATTTATTTATTCATGAAACAGAGAGAGAGCGAGGCAGAGACACAGGCAGAGAGAGAAGCAGGCCCTGCGCAGGGAGCCCGACGCAGGACTCGATCCCAGGACCCCGGGGTCACGCCCTGGGCCGAAGGCAGGCGCTAAACCGCTGAGCCACTCGGGCTGCCCAAGAAAAAAACCTTTAATTAGCAAATACTTTTTTTATGATGTGGATATTTTTTTCTTTTAGAAGTTTATCATCACACCAAATAACAGCAACAATAAACGCAGCTGCTAATATAAATGGATGCATCCTCAGTGCTTAAGTTTAAAAGTATCTTTTACAAAATTAAGCATAATTTTACATGAATCTTTGCTAAAATCTGAAAAGCTCAGTAAGCAGAAGTCTTTGTTTAAATGTAAAAAAAAAATCTTCAAGATTGATGTGTATTTTTTTAAGGTAGGCTACATCTAGAGCTCAGCTGCCCATCAGTTACAAAGTCATGGGTAAACGTTTCAAAATATTATATGGGATCAAACCAAGTTCAAGATCACCTTACCCCTGAAGGCCACCCGGAGGTCATGAAACCTGTGGGTTCCTAATATATTCAAGGACCAGAGCGACTAGTCAAAGATCAGGCATCCAGCCTTGTAATCAAAAACAGCACAGGGCAGCCTGGGTGGCTCAACGGTTTGGCGCCTGCCTTTGGCCCAGGGCCTGCTCCTAGAGACCCAGGATCGAGTCCCACGTCGGGCTCCCTGCATGGAGCCTACTTCTCCCTCTGCCTGTGTCTCTGCCTCTCTCTCTCTCTCTGTGTCACTCATGAATAAATAAGTAAAAAAAAACAAAAAAAAACAGCACACATCTCACCAACAGTGCAACACTACTGCGTTTTCCTTAGCGACCACACTTGACCTTTATCGTGTCCTTATCTTTACCCTGCTGAGCCCAGAGGGCTGCCCAGGATCACTCCCACCATTTGCAAAACATTCCATCCACTAGAGCATGTAAGTGCTAACTCTTGCTAATTTAAGTACCGACTCTTGATGAAGCACAAAGCGTATTTTCAAACCTGTAGAATTCCTGCACAAAGTACACGTAAGGGGGCCTGTACCACGCGGGCACACACCTAAAAACAGCTGGAAACACACAGGCTTTCAGGTACCAGGTAAGGCTGACAAAAATGATCAAATCGAACGAGAAGGCTCAAAAATGCTGCCCAAGTTGATTGTTTTTTCCCCCCCGTTCTGGAACATGTGCGCTCAACGGAAAGCCCTGAGAATGGGGACAAACAAACAAAAAAACTGAGCTCGCTACAGAAAACAAGGTCTGGTTTCCAGTAACCGCTTCCAGCCTCCTCCCTGGTGCGGGGGTCGGCACCGAAACCGAAGGACGATGCACAACAACAGGCCCGACAAAGTGCTTAGATCCTCCTCAAATCGGGCAGGAACGGGTCGGGGGCCGGTCGGCCCGGCGCGCGCTGAGCATCCAGGCATCCGCCCTCCTCCCCGGAAAAGCGCCGCCTCCACCGGGCGCGGGGAAGGAGGCGGGACTCGGCACCAGCGAGGCCGCAGCAGCTTTGCGGGTGGAGGTGCAGACCTCGCGGGGCGGCCACGGGCAGGGACCGGTGTTCCCCGGGCTCCGGGGGGGGGGGGGGGGCGTGACGTCAGCGCCCGCCAGGTGGGGGCCAGGTGGGGGCCAGGTGGGGGCCAGGTGGGGGCCAGCGCGGCTCCAGGACGGAGCTGAAGTCTCAGCCCCGCAGGGTCCCGGCGACCTGGGGCGACCTGGGGCGACCCCCCGCGACGACCCCAACCACGAATCACTATAAAGAACACCTGGCACATTCCCTTCGTCCGCTCAGCCCCCCCCCCCCCCCAGGTGTGCAAAGGTCCCAGGTCCCGGGGCAGAGAAGGTACTACGCCAGGTGGGGGGTTGGACGGGAGGGGAGTGGGGGTGGGGGCTCGGAGGTGGGGGGACGGGAGGGGGTAGGGGCTGGAGGTGGGGGGAGGTGGGGGAATGGGAGGGCGTAGGGGGATGGAGGTGGGGGAGGGGCTGGGGGACGGGAGGGGAGTGGGGGTGGGGGGTGGAGGGGAGGAGGTGGGGTACGGGAGGGGAGTAGAGGTGGGGGGGAGGAGGTGGGGGGCTGGGACGGGAGGGGAGGGGCAGGGGCTGGAGGTAGGGGGAGGAGGTGGAGGAACGGAGCGGGAGTGGAGGTGGGGGGCTCGGACGGGACGGGAAGGGGCTGGAGGCGGGGCCCGTTCGCGGGCACAGGGGTGCAGCCGCGGGGCGCCCCGAGCGGCGGGGCGGAGGGAGGCGGGCCGGGCCGCACCTGGACCCGCACCCGCACCCGCACCTGGACCCGCACCCGCACCCGGATCCGCACCCGCACCCCAGGTCGGGCCGCAGCGGAGGCGGCGCGGGGTCCCGCGGGCCCGGGCCCGGGTGGCTGCAGCCGTGGGCGCGGAGGGGCGCGGAGGGGCGCGGCCGGAGGGGGGGCGGACGGACGGACGGACGGACGGACCGCGGGCCCCGGCGGCCACTCACGAGGACGCGCTGGGCACGAAGAAGTCGACGGCGAAGCCGAAGTAGCTGCCGCGGGGCCCGGCGAACTCGGCGGCGCCGTCCGCGTCCAGGTTGAAGGCGCGGCCCGGGCGCGGCAGGAGGCCGAGCGGCAGCAGCAGCAGCAGCGGCAGCGGCAGCGGCAGCGGCGGGCGGGGGCGCGGCGGCCGGGACATGGCCCCAGGGGAGCGCGCGGGGCGCGGGGCCGGACGCCCTCCCGGGGCGCGGGGCAGGCGGCGGGGCGGGCGGCGGGGCGGGCGGGGACTGCGGCGTCGGGCCCGCCGGCCTCCCGCTCGGCCGCTCGGCGTCTGGGCTCCGGCTCCCGACTGCGCGGGGCGGGGGGCGCCGGGCGGGCCTCGGGGCGCGGGCGGGGAGGGCCGGGGAGGGCCGGGGAGGGCCGGGGCGGGGCGGGCCGGGAGGGCAGGGGAGGGCCGGCCCGGGCGACGCGAAGGACGGGGCGCAGGGAGGGGGCGGGGGGAGGGCGGGGCCTGAGCGCGGCCGGGGGGGAGGGCTGGGGGGAGGGGAGGGGAGGGGAGGGGAGGGCCGGCGCGGGGGGCGGGCCCTCGGGCCAGGAGGCGCCGGGAGGCGGGGCGGGGCCTGAGCGCGGCGGGCGGGGAGGGCTGGGGACGGGAGGGGAGGGGGGCGGGGGGCAGGGGGAGGGGAGGAGGGCGGGGGACAGGGGGAGGGGGGAGGGGAGGGCCGGCGCGGAGGACGCGAAGGACGGGGCGCTCCGGCCCCGGGGCGCAGGGAGGGGGGCGGGGCCTGAGCGGGGAGGGGAGGGGAGGGGAGGGGAGGGCCGTCGGGAGGAAGCGGAGGAGGAAAGCGCTCCGGCCCCCGGGCGGAGGGGGGGCGGTGGGCGGGGCCTGAGCGCGGGAGGGGGAGGGGCAGGGGGAGGGGGAGGGGGCCGGGAGGAAGTGCAGGGGGCGGGGCGCCCGTGGGAGCCCGGCGGTCGGGGCGGCGCGGAGCTGCGGCTGCCCAAGGCCCAGCGCCCGGAGCCCCGGCGGCGGCCGCGCGGTCGGACGGGCCCCGAGCCAGGTCCGGGGGCGGAGGGGGCGGAGGGGGCGGAGGGGGCGGAGGGGGCGGAGGGGGCGGAGGGGGCCCCCAGCACTCCTCCCGCCCGACCCCGCGCCCCCGCCCGCGCTCCCCTCCCCTCCACTCCCCCGCCCCCCCCACTCCCCCCGCCCCCTGCACTCTCCTCCCCCCCACCCGCGCACTCCGCCCCGAGCTCCCCGAGGCCGGAGGGGTGGCAGGAATAGGGTGGCAGCAGGGGTCTCCGGCGGCAGCCCCGCCCCGCCCCGCCCGGTCCCCAGTCCCCAGTGCACGAGCCCACGTGTGCGCCGCCCAGTACGCGTCGGGGTTTCCACGAGGGGGGGCACCTGCACCCAGGGGTGCGGCCAGGGCCCGGCCGGGGCGTGCAGCTCGCTCCTTGCGGTGCGCTCCCAGCTCTCGTTTCCTCCCCGAAGGAACAGGACCAAAAGGGAAATGAAATGCCCAATCCGAACTCCTACTACTTAATTGCATTAAATTTGACTGGATCTATTAAATTCAACTGCCTTGAATTCGACTGAAAGCTGTGCCGCGAAACCCTGGGCCGCGTGTCACAGAGCAGGGCCCGGCAGGCAGGTCCCTAAAGGAGTGGCCGCGTGGCGCCCTGACCCTGACCCTGCCCCATACCCGGGAATGGGGACGCCCCTTCCCGCCACCGCGTTGCAGGTGCACCGGGACGCACCACCCCGCGGGGCTTCTGGTCCTTGAGAGCCGGGTCAGCGCCCTTGGAAGTCGGCCCGCGCAGGAGGGGCCTCACCGCCCCGGCAGGCAGGCCTCGCACCAGGGATTTCTCTGGTCCGCGTGGGCCCAGGCAGCGGGGATGTGCCCGAGACAGGGAAACCCGGGTTGCATTCCATGGGGGTGGAGCTGGGCCTCTCCCTCCATCCGGTGACACCCCTTAACTGCTTTGTCACACTTTCCCCACTTACCAGACCCGGATAACAATACATCTGCTACCTTCAGTGTAATCACTTTCTTACAGACCCAATAAAATATCAGTAGAAAAGGATCCTGACTTGGGGTTTTACCCCCTACCAATGCCGTCCTTTACTTAGAAGCTCGATTCCCTTCGTTTCTGTAAATGCAAATGCCTGAATTCAATTCCTGGGTTCGTTCAGTACTAGCTCTGTGAGCCTCGGTGGCCTTGTCTCTAAAATGGGACGGATGATGGCACCTACCCCTGGGATTGAGCGCTACTCGGCTACTCGTTGCCATCCATACCCCTAGGACTTAGTAGGGCCGTGATAGTGAATGTGCAGGACACTAGGCCTGTATTCTTGCTCTTGGAGGCCTAGGACCTACCCAGCAGTTCCTTCACCAACCACAGCCCAGCTGGCCCCCCCGGGGCTTTGTCTCTGTGCACCCCAAAGCACACTCCCGTTACTCCAAAATAATGTTAAGAGGAATTTCAAATGTTTATCTCCCAGCACCAAGGGGGACTCGGTTCATGACTCGGGAAGCCCGTCTGCAATCCCGGCTTCCTACTCTCCATCTCCCCAGAGGCTCGAACCCACTGAACTCAACTGGGGAGGGTCCCCCCTGCCTTTGTTGGCTGACTCTCTCCTGCCTCTCCTCCCCCAGCTATTAATGAGGGACATTTACTTGGCTTCTCCGGCTTCCATCCCCACTCCCCCGCCCACCCCGTGTGCTGCATTATCCTATCTGAAAAGATAAGAAAAGATTCCCAGCCAGCTGCGGGGAAACTGGAAGTTTCCCCGAGATTGACATCTTGTTCACAGCGCTCTAGCTTCCTAGAAAACACTGGCCCTCCTCTTGGACCACTTCCCCAGCCTTCTTCCGACCGCCACATGCAAACCTACACCAGGTCCTCCATCGAGCTATTTCCTACTTTTCTTTCTAGATGTGTGTCAGGTGTCCTCAGGTCCCCCAGGAAGCCCATTAAGAACCATGCTTTGCTGTTTTTGTATCCTTAGCATTCAACCCTGGACTTAATGGCATTAATCCTACTGTCCAGAGACTTAACAATTGCATCAAGTTTACTCATATGCTGGACACTGTGCTAAGCATTTTGATACGTACTAAATCACTCCTTAGTCATAAAATCCTATCAGATAGGTTCTATTAGTAGTAGCCCAAGTGGAAAGACAAAGAAACTGATTCTCTAGGAGATGGAATGATTTTTTCAACATCACGAATCCTTGTGGACAAGGAAGGGAATTAGTGATGGTCGCCAAGGCCTTCCCCGTGCTTGAGAACCTGGGGCGTCTGGGACCTCCTCAGGCCACCTGGCGTGGGAGTTCATAGCCCCAGGAAATGAAGTCACCTGGGCCTCATTCAGGTATCTTTCCCGCTGCGAGGCAGAATGAAGATGCCCCCTGAGGATGCACTGGCTCATATCCATGAACATTGGAAATGAAAAGGGGAAAATGGTCCCGGTCCTCATTTACGGGTCTAATCCTCCCCATAACATTTTCATATCAGCAGGAATCAATCATCTGTTGCCTTCAGATCAGACCTCCCTTCCCTATACTAGCAAAAGTTAGCCACAAACTTCGGGTTCAGATAAATGGTGGGGAAAATGTGGAAATATCTTAGTTCTCCTGTTGAAAGAGCAAGACAAAGGTGACGAATCTTTCGAGGTGTCAAAAACAAATACGCGACTCTCCTCCTGTCTTGTGTTTGGTTTTGTCTTTAAATGGTTTAACTTGAAAAAAATAAATAAATAAGTAAATAAATGGTTTAACCTTTATAGCTTATTGCTTAACAGAAATATTTGCTATCCAAGAAGCTTCTTTTGATTTTTTTATCCCCTGAAGACTGAAAATACTCACTGTCTCGTCTCTAGCTTAATGAATAGAAAACATTTCACTATCTCTTTTCTCTCCAACGTGCTTTTAGTTTTCCCACTTAACCTGGTCCTGATATGTTCATCTCTTCCTTTTAATACCATGGTTTACTTTTACCAATAGTAAAACTGAAATAACCATATTGATTGCTTTTGTTTAAAAATCCTAAGAATGTAATATGTATAAGCACCCATATTAAAAATTACTAATGATATCACTGCATAACCTCAAATGTAAAGAGAAAGTAAGTGGATTAACAAATTATGCATAAAATATATTGTTTCCACTAGAGTCAAACTTACATTATAAATATCCAGCCATGGGCAGCCCGGGTGGCTCAGCGGTTTAGCGTCACCTTAGGCCCAGGGCGTGATCCTGGAGACCCCGGATCGAGTCCCCCATCGGGCTCCCCGCATGGAGCCTGCTTCTCCCTCTGCCTGTGTCTCTGCCTCTCTCTCTCTCTCTATGTCTCTCATGAATAAATAGATAAATAAAATCTTAAAAAAAAAAAAGAAAGAAAACTGAGACTCAAAACACCAAATCAGAAGTCCCAACACACAAAGTTAACTTTAAACCTTGGAAACAGAAAAACAAGCCCTTTGGAATTCTGTGTCCGGAGGGAGCAGAGCTTGGGGGGCAGGAAGCTTGGGTAAGGTAAGGACCCGGCAGGTCTCCTCGGATGCACCATGCACACCCATTCCTCTGTGCCTCAGGTTCTGGGGTGGTTTTTATTTTTATTTTTATTTTTGTTTTTTTTTTTTTTTCAGTCTGGAATACCTTCTTTCACCTTCTCTCCCACCCCAGTTCCACCCAGACCTCTGCGTTCACCTCAAGGCTCATCCTTCTGGGAAGTCTTACATCGCTTCAGTTCCTCCTTTCTTTTTATTTATTATTTTTTAAAAGATTTTACTTATTTATTCATGAGAGACCCAGAGAGGGAGGCAGAGACCCAGGCAGAGGTTGAAGCAGGCTCCACGCAGGGAGCCCGACGTGGGACTCGAACCCGGGACCCTGGGGTCACTCCCTGGGCCCAAGGCAGGTGCTCAACCACTGAGCCACCCAGCGATCCCCCCCCCACTTTCTTTTTAAAATAACTTGTACTTCCAAATCTAATCCACTCACAACTTAACATTTAATTATTCTTGTACTTATTTCCTGGTGTTTCTGACAGCATTCGAAAGAAATCCTATTGAATATTAATTCTTGATGTTTTCAGGCATCTCTATTTTTTTTCTCAGTGAAATGGTCAGTTCCTTAAAAATAAGAGCTGTGCCTTCTTAATTTATATAACCTCCCATAATGTTGGCATTTCAAAGAAACCACTAAGATCCTTGCTGAAGAACTGTCTGTACAATCCCGCGGGGGACGCAGCGTGCTGCCCCCTCAGCCTTACTGAGGCATGCCCCACAAACCTGTAGGGAGCTTGCTGATCCTACCTGCACCCCTAACTGTTCAGAGCCCAGCAGATTCCTACTGAGCTGCAAGAAACCAAGAAGTATTTACTGAAGGAGAGATAAATGAGGGTGAGAGCAAAAAGGCCACGGTCGCCTTGACAAACTGAACACGTGAAGGTAATAAGTGGGTAAGTATTCTTGCGTAAGTGAATGAACGCGTGCGCTTTTCAACGAGTAGAAAAGCCCAAGAATATCTGGTACGGTCATTGCATGGCTAGGGAAAGAAAAGGATTTTAAAAGGATTTTGACTTTATCTAGAATTGTGTTTCTGAGATTCGTAGCTGCTTTTCATTCCCGGTTGCATTTTGGGATTAGGATTTGGGGCTTATGAAGGAGATAAAAATTAATCACGGATGACGAGAAATGTCCTCTGCGTTGCTGGAGTTCTCGGCATCTCGTTGTGAAGAACTACTGCGCCCTCAAGATAGGCATTTTTTTTTAGTTCATTTATTTAAATACTCTCTATACCCAATGGGGACTCACACTCACCACCCCAAGAGCAAGAGTCTCTCGCTCTTATAACTGAGCCAACCAAGCGCCCCTCGGCATTCTCTACTTCTGGTGGCTTTCAGAATTTCCCTTCAAATAGTCAACGTGTTGTAAAAATGTAGAAGGAAAGCTGTGTGTGTTATTTTATTTAAATTAAAGATTACAGTGTCCTAAAAAAAAAAAAAAAAAAGATTACAGTGTCCTTTTACATTATAACCACCGAAGAGGATTTCGCTTGTTTTAGAGGCTTGAGGTGTTGATGTGTGCTGAGGGACAGGCCACATTTCTCAGTAAAGCCCTTGTCGTACAAAAAAAATCCATGTTTGGAATAAGGGTAATGCTGTCTAAATTACTCTTCTATCGCTGAAAAGTCAAATTGGAGGCTTAGCTATAGAAAGCAGAGTGTCTGTGATATGTTCAGAATTAGCAGACACATTTCTAAAGATAATACACCGAAAAAACACAGTTTCAAAAGAACACTCTGCTTTATTTATATCATGAGTCATAAAAGGAATCATGGTACAATTTTAAATGTCTCTGGCACCTGATAAATGATTGCTAATACTTTCCTCCTACTAATCATTTTGCGTAAATGTAGCCTTGCCTTGACTGGAGATTATAACTCAAAACTTCTAATTCTTTTTCCCCTCAGATGGATGATAAATATAAACAGTCATAATCAGAAGACCTTTAAGAACTACAGTCTACACACTTGGGCTTGTATTTATTTTTTCCTTGGAAAAAAATGGCAAGAAAATGTCATTAATGACAAAGCACACCATTTTTAGACTGTGTATGTATATTCTGGGTGTATAGTTCCTGGAATTCTTCTCCTTAGATACACGCTTTGGTCTTACTGTTATTTAGTGATATGTCACCCTAGGATCATCGAAATTTTTTTAGTAAGTAAAAATAAATTCCATATATCGAAAAGGCATAGCTAGGCATATGTCTACAAAACACGAGTTTTAGGGAGAAATTTTGATATCAAGAACATAAGAGGGATCCCAGGGTGGCGCAGCGGTTTGGCGCCTGCCTTTGGCCCAGGGCGCGATCCTGGAGACCCGGGATCGAATCCCACGTCGGGCTCCAGGTGCTTCAGGAGAAATTTTGATATCAAGAACATAAGAAAGTGATATTATCATACCCATGTAATACTATTAAAGTATGATACTGTATAATGCGATCATAGAATCCTATATCAGTGAATGTTACTGAAGTTACAGAACTTAGTATACACCGGCATCCACCCTTACGTGCCCTATTATATAAAGAGCTATGTAAATCTGGTTTTTAACACAAATAAAACATAAATTTATTCCTATGACTATTGCATTGGTTTTCTTTCGACTCATTCCATTTACACTGGCCTTATCAAAAAACATGTTATTTGGGGGCACCCAGGTGGCTCAGCGGTTGAGCATCTGCCTTCAGCCCAGGTCATGACCCCAGGGTCCCAGGATCGAGTCCTGCATCGAGTTCCCTGCATGGAGCCTGCTTCTCCCTCTGCCTGTGTCTCTGCCTCTCTCTCTCTGGGTCTCTCATGAATAAATAAATAAACTCTTTAAAAAATATATGTTATGTGTTCATTTATTCATTGGATCCCCTATATGCCCCACGCTGCCATCAGAGCTTGAATTACCAAGACGAATTAGGTATGACACCTGCCAGGAACTTAGAGTTTAATGAAACACATACTTAAGTCAATAATAGCAGCTTCAATTTATTTATTTATTTATTTATTTATTTATTTATTTATTTATTTATTTATTTATTTTTCAGCTTCAACTTATTAAGGGACATACTTTACTATGTGCCAAGTGCTCTATTAAAATGCTGTATGTGGATGATGCCTCTTCATAAAATGCAATTTCTGCACGTGGGTGACTTTACCTCATTTTACAGATGAGAACATAAGTATGGTGATGTTAAAATACGCTCCCTTGGGGAGCACCGGGCTGACTCAGTTGGTAGAGCATGCAACTCTAGATCTCAGGATCGCGCGTTCAAACCCCACATTGAGCCTGAAGCCTACTTAAAAAAAAAAAAAAAAAAACAGTTTTAAAAGTTTAAAGTATCCTCCCCTCAGGGCACCCCCCGGGTGACTCAGTCGGTTAAGCATCTAACTCTTCATCTGGGCTCAGGTCAGGATCTCAGGGTCCTGCACTAGGCCTGGAGTCGGCTTGGGATTCTCTCTGTCCCTCCACCTCTACGCTGCTCCCCAGCTCGTCTCACTCTTTCTCTCTCCGTCTCTCACCCTCTCTTTCTCAATCCCAAATAAATAAATAACATCTTCAAAATAAATAAAATACGATCCCTTCAAGACGTGGAACAGAACTTCCCATCTCTGGAGCGTGGGCTGGATTTCGTGAAGGGCGTTTAATGCCGAGGGTGCTGAGGCAACCGCGCGCTCCTGTGGACTAGGTCAGAGGCGGCACGTGGCTTCCTTTGCCCTCTCTCCGCTGGGCAGCCGGATGCCCTCTGGGAGGGACATCCAAGCCCAGGGAGCGGCCCACATGGCTCCCAACAGCCACCTAAGGGAGTCGTCTTCAAAGCGGGTCCCTCTCCCCAGTCTGGCCTTCCTTTGATCGCACCCCGGCCCCCTCTAAGCTCAAGAGCGCCCGAGCTAGACGTTATCCATCGAAGCTGCTCTTCAAGGACTGATGCACAGA